>NC_134277.1:134924338-134971838 GCF_949628215.1 Phalacrocorax aristotelis | reverse complement strand
GCCACAACATCTGTGATTATTTTTTTTTAAATTCTAAATATGAGATGATGTTATAGGCCCAGAAATCCAGAGTAACATCTTGTTTGGTTCACGTGTGTGTGCCTGGTTCATTTCCATTTTCTTTAACAAAAGGGCTACATCAGTTTGTAACCCAGGAGCCCTAAGCTGATGTAACACCTTTGCCTAGCAGCAGGTATACATTCAGGCCACAAAGACTGGATGTATCACTGTGTAACTTCCTTTTTGAAAGGAAAGGCTGCTGGAACCCAGGGTTACCCATATGCATTCTTTGTAAGCAACAATTATCTGCTTTGGTTTGCTCCTCTGTAAAATGAAAAAAAAAAATCTTTACTCACATGTATCCTGGTATAGGTGCTGTAATATATCTATTGTTTCTAAAAGGTATTATAAAATTTCCATAATGTGTGAGATATTGTCAATGTCATCCTGTTATCTGAAAAGATTGGAGAATACTGCAGATGACCAAATACAAATCAAATAGAGAAAAGTAACAAAGCACAGATCAGTTAGGACAGAGTTAACACAATGTCATCTGGAGAGACCCGAAATATAGAAAATGAAAGGTTTTTTAAACACGCATTTGAAAGGAAATTACTTGAAACATATGCTTAATGAGAGACAGCAAACTAATGTGTTAAGAGAGCCCCAGGGCTCTCCATATCTGAAATTGCCACCCATCATGCTGACCACTCTGCCTACTTGTTTCCTTCTAATTCTTGTCTTGTTCTTAATTTCCTGTTTGCCATCTTTTCTTAGTTGTTTGGGCTTATTTGGACTGTGGAGTCCTTGCTGAAAAGACTGTCTTCTCAGCTCCTGAGCGGGGTTTCTATGCCTTATGATGATACAGCCATTAAATAATAACTCTTGTTGGACTGATCACAGCAAACAGTGAATAGGACAAGTATTTGTAATAGAACTTATTTATCATTACAGGTACAAATGATAAAGGCACCATTGGTTCTGGTCGTTTTTAATGAAAAGAGACATGTTATAGCATAGCCTAATAGCTCTTCTCTTTGCACCCAATATAAAACCAGCTTTTTCACTGGGGTTTGCGTGGCTCCAGAAGCAGAGCTGAAATGCATGCTGTTTTGCAGGTTTCTTATTATCAAAACCCTACCCACAAACTACAGATGTTTTGGAAAACACAAACTACCACAAAACTCTATGGCAGGTAGAATAATACAGAATTAAAATTATTAAATATATAAAATATGCCATGGCTTACTCTTTGCTCAAATGGGGGGACTTGATAACAGTCTCTGAATATCTTGGGAGTGTAAATCCAAAGCAGGAGAAGAATCACTCAGGGTGATAAACAGGGATTTAAACAGCAGTAATAGGATTAAACTAAGAATGGAAAAGTTCAAGCTGCATATCAGAGAATGCTTTCTGGTGGTGTATTATCAAATAAATCATTATAAAGTGCTGTAGAACACTTTTACCTCTAGATTCTTCAAATACAAAAAAGGATAGATAGAATTATTCCCATTTCATTTGTGAAAAAGCAAGGAAACCTTTCAGGTAAGGAAGGGTGTAGTTCAAGTAGTATTTTAAAGTCAAAATACACATATTAAGCAGCATGTGGAAGACTAAGTCAGTGCAGAACTCAAAGTGCTGAAGGTACTATAGACCACATCAGCTTGGTCAGGCAAACTGCTCTGGCTGCAGTGGAGCTCCGCAGGGAGGTTATCTTTCCCAGGTCACACACGGAGACTCACTGCTTCCTAATTTGACCTCCTCTGCTTTGCTGGCAGATGTCCATGTATCATGGCTCTCTAAAAAGATTCTGTCTAGACAATACAAATAGTCTTACATATTTAATAACAATGAGTTTTTCCTCATTTTGACAGAACTTGACTAGAATGTCACTCAAGGGAGGGCTGTCGAAACGGTAACATCTGAAGGGAGGGAAAGAAAACCAACCAATGAGAGATGAGTGGGATCAGTACATAGTGTTTTCACCTATTACAGACCGTAGAATCATAGAATGGTTTGTGTTGGAAGGGATCTTTAGAGGTCATCTAGTCCAACCCCCCTGCAATGACCAAGGACATCTCCAACAAGATCAGGTTGCTCAGAGCCCCATCCAGCCTGACCTTGAATGTTACTAGGGATGGGACAGCTACCACCTCTCTGGGCAACCTGTTCCAGTGTTTCACCACCCTCATTGTAAAAAATTTTTTCCTTATATCCAGTCTAAATCTACCCTCCATTAGTTTAAAGCCATTACCCCTTGTCCTGTCACAATAGGCTTGCTAAAGAGATTGCCTCCATCCCTCCTATAGTCCCCCTTTAAGTACCAAAAAGATGCAATAAGATCTCCCCTCAGCCTTCTCTTCTCCAGGCTGAACAACCCCAACTTTCTCAACCTATCCTCACAGGAGAGGTGCTCCAGCCCTCAGATCATTTCTGTGGCCCTCCTCTGGACCCGCTCCATGTCCTTGTGCTGATGGCTCCAGAGCTGGATGCAGTAGTCCAGGTGAGTAGTCCAGAGCAGAGCAGAGGGGCAGAATCACCTCCCTCAATCTGGCCACACGTCTTTTGATGCAGCCCAGGATGTGATTGGCTTTCTGTGCTGCAAGCACACATTGTTGGCTCATATCCAGCCTTTCATTCACCAGTACCGCTAAGTCCTTCTCCACAGGGCTGCTCTCAATCCCTTCATCCCCCAACCTGTATTGATACTGTGGGTTGCCCTGACCCAGGTGCAGGACCTTGTACTTGGCCTTGTTGAACCTCATGAGGTTCTCACAGGATCATCTCTCTAGCTTGTTTTGGTCTCTCTGGATGACATCCTGTCCTTCTGGCATGTCAGCTGCACCACTCAGCTTGGTGTCATTTGCAAACTTGTTGAGGGTGCACTCGAACCCACTGTCTATGTCATTGATGAAGATATTAAAGAGTACTGGTACTGTAGAGACCCTTGAGGAACACCACTCATCACTGGTCTCCATCTGGACATCAAGCCATTGACCACTACCCTCTGGATGTGACCATCCAACTAATTCCTTATCCACCGAACAGTCCACCCATCAAATCCATATCTTCCCAGTTTAGAGAGAAGGATGCTGTGGGAGACCATGTCAAAGGCCTTACAGAAGTCCAGATAGATGACATCCATAAGTCGTCCCTTGTCCACTGATGTAGTCATTCCATCACAGGAGACCACTAAGTTGGTCAGGCAGGACTTGCCCTTGGTGAAGCCATGCTGGCTGCCTCAAATCACCTCCCTGTCCTCCATGTGCCTTAGCATAGCTTCTAGGAGGATCTGTTCCTTTATTTTCGCAGGCACAGAGGCAGGGCTGACATGACGGTAGTTCCCTGGGCCCTCCTTTCAACCCTTTTTAAAGATGGGCACAATATTTCCCTTCTTCTAGTCCCCAGGGACTTCACCTGACTGCCACGACTTTTCAAGTAGCATGGAGAGCGGCTTGCCAACTACGTCAGCCAATTCCTTCAGGACTCTGGGATGCATCTCATCAGGTCCCATAGGCTTGTGTACGTCCAGGTTCCTCAGGTGGTCATGAACCTGATCTTCCCTTACAGTGGGAGGGCCTTTACCACCCTGGTCCCCATAATGCAGTCCATTGACTCGAGAAGGGTGAGGAGAGAGGTTACTAGTGAAGATTGAGGCAAGAATGTTGTTGAGTACCTCAGCCTTCTCCTCACCTGCTGATACTAGGCCACCATCAGAGGGTGAATGCTTTCTTTAACTTTCCTTCTCTGGTTGACTTACCTGTAGAAGGCCTTCTTGTTATTCTTTGCATCCCTTGCCAAATTCAGCTCCAGCCGCACCTTGGCCCTCCTGACCCCATCCCTACACAACCAGGCAATGTCCCTATGGTCTTCCCAGGATACCTGGCCCTGCTTCCACTGCTTGTGCAGTTCCCTCTTGCTCTTTAGTTTGACCAGCATGTCTCGACTCAGCCATGCTGCTCTCTTCCCTTCTTTGCCTGATTTCTTACACCTGGGAAGTGAAAGCTCTTGCACTATATGGAACACATCCTTAAAGATCTGCCAGCTCTGTTCTGTTCCCTTGCCCCAAGGACTGTTTCCCATGGGGTTCTGCTGGCTAACTCCCTGAAGAGCTGGAAGTCTGCTTTCCTAAAATTTAGGGTCTTGACTATACTCCTCTCTTTTTCCATACCCCTCAGGAGTATGAACTCTACCAATACGTGATCACTGCAGCCAGGCTGCCTCCAATCTTGACTTCACCCATGAGCTTGCTTGCATTGGTGACCATCAGGTCCAGTATTGCATCCCCTTGGATAAGGCTGTCTATTACCTGGCTCAAGAAGTTATCCTCAATGCATTCTAGGAATCTCTTGGATTGCCTACAGCTCACGGTGTTACTTTTCCAGCAGATGTTGGGGAGGCTGAAGTCCCCCAGTAGGATGAGAGCCTCCTGGAGTTGGAGGAAGAAGGCTTTGTCAATATGGTCCCCTTGATCAGGTGGCCTGTAGTAGGCACCAACCTCAAGGTTCCCTTTGTCGCCTCTGTCTCTGGTTCTTACCCATAAGCTTTCAACCTGCTTGTGGTTATTCTTCAGGGACAGCTCTTCACGCTGTAGCCATTTCTTGATGTCACAATAACAGCACGTCCAACTCCAGCTTCAGTCTCTGAATAAACTCAGTAAGAATACTCTTAAAAAGACTGCTCTCAGAAGTCCAATTAACAGATAATAAAGGTATGGTTAGCTATAATATCCATATCTAGAAGAGGTTGCAACTTTCTAAGCAGGTAGGAGAAAAGTACTCCTGATCATTGTTGTGAAATGATCAACCAGTAACAGCTAAATTTCCAAAACTAAGCTAACTTGGAGTTCTAAGTAAGAAACATCTAATAAATCACAGAGGATTTATTTAGATTTTAAGACTTAATAAGTTCCTCCAAACTGCTATGATTTCTTTACTTTTCTTTAAAATAAGTGTAAACCAGATAGATAGCTCCTGTCTATATCGCAGTCTACATCTCATGTTAGCTGAAAACATTTAATAATATTGTCTAGACTAATAAGATACATGCACATGTTTTGTGCAGGTGTCAATGAGAGATGTAAAAGGTCATTACTTATTAAAAAAGTCACACAACTTCTGCCATATGCTTGTATAGCATAGTCAGATTCTTTTGTGGAAATTATTGCAACATCACACTGTTAACATGTGGTTTTTGTATTATCCCTCTGATTGTTTTTATTTTTAGATAGCAAAGAAACAATCAAATGCCATAATATGCTGCAAATTATTTGCTTTAGGAGTCGTTCCAGAACTTTGTTAAATCTTGCACTATAAAGATCCAACTCTATGCGTTGAAAAAATTCAGCATTCAGTGCATAAACCTGACAACACAAAACACCTTCCCACCTAATTCTGATGAAGGGCAGCATTATATTGTGCAATTCAGATGTGACTCAGCTTAAAGCAAAGCAAACTAATGACTTTTTTTTTAGTTGTACCTGTATAATCAAAATGGAAGAAAGAATCACTGTGAAACCTTTTCTGAACAGATAAAGCCTCATCTGTGCAGCTATACATTATTTTCATACGATATAGTTGCATCCACACTAGAGAGCTTACACGGCTTTACCTTTACTCAGTTGGCAAATGCAGTGTAACTTGCATACAAATAAATCCTTCTAATAAAGGTGAGAATGCATACTGAAAGCATAATGTCGTATGCTTTCTCATTAGACTTTTGAATGACCTTTCTTATATGTTAAAGAGTTCAAGTAATAAAATTATAACTAACATAAATTCCCCTGAGAAACTAAATGAAAAAGGAAGAATTTCTTACACCTGTGCTTTGAGATATCTTTGAGAGAAAAGAACTGCTATCCAGTTCAAGCAACGCCCACAGATAAGAAAACACCCTCTGTCAAGAAACAGGACAAATTTGATGAAAGTTCACTTGTATCAAAATGAATGTAGGAATTAGAAATAAAATGGGAAAATGTTAAGAAAACAGTAAAACCAGGAAATTATTGAGGGCACAGAAATGATACAAGAACACCAAAATGTTGACCATGAGCCAGCAACGTGCCCTTGTGGCCAAGAAGGCCAACAGTATCCTGGGCTGCATTAAAAGAAGTGTGGCCAGCAGGTCGAGGGAGGTTATCCTACCTCTCTGCTCTGCCCTAGTGAGGCCACATCTAGAGTACTGTGTCCTGTTCTGGGCTCCCCAGTTCAAGGAAGACAAGAAACTACTGGAGAGAGTCCAGCGAAGAACTACCAAGATGATCAGGGGACTGGAGCATCTCTCTTGTGAGGAAAGGCTGAGATACCTGGGTTTGTTCAGCCTGGAGAAGAAAAGACTGAGGGGGGATCTTATCAATACCTATAAATGTCTAAAGGGTGGGTGTCAAAAGGATGGGACCAGGCTCTTTTCAATAGTGCCCAATGACAGGACAAGGGTCAATGGGCACAAGTTGGAACACAGGAAGTTCCACCTGAATATGAGGAAAAAATTCCTTACTTTGAGGGTGACTAAGCACTGGAACAGGCTGCCCAGAGAGGCTGTGGATTGTCCTTCTCTTTAAATATTCGAAACCTGCCTGGATGCTGTCCTGTGCCCACTGCTCTAGGTGCACCTGCTCAAGCAGTGGGTTTGGACAAGATCTCCAGAGGTCCCTGCGATTCTGTGAAAATCTTGGGTCCCAGGACTAAGAAAAATAAGGCCAAGCTTCTGGTGAAAAAAAAAAACCACACAGCCTAAAGCCCTAGCAAAGAACAAAATCTTACTAGTGGTATAGGTTTATTACTAGACAGAGGTGATGAAATCTGTTCAATAATTCTGTTCGAAGTTCTGAAAAGAAACAGGGTCCATCTTTATACAATAAAAATAAAATAATTGTTGAATAATTCTAAAGGATTTAGATTACCTAGGTCACACTTTTATTTATTTTTCTTTTTATATTTTTCTTTTTATTAATGCAAGACTGCATATAATTTTTACCTAGCCTTGGAAAAGCAGGCAAAGGAAATTAACTTTAGTAGCCCGAGTCCCCCAGTGTTCCACAAAACTGTAAATGTATTCTGGCAACAGTCGTGGGGAAAAAAAAAAAAAAAAAAAACCAACAAAAAAAACCAATCGAGGACTCAGTCAATAAAGAAGCAAATAATAAACTATCAGTAATGCTGGTCGATATTTATAGAACAAACTTAATTTCATTGTCAGAGCAGTTCCTACATTTGGTTATAAAATCTGATAAAGATAAGTGCTTTTCTCTGGCTTTTTTTCTCTTCCAGAGAAGTCTTAAGCAGATTGATAATAATTTTTCCTCTTCCATGAAATTTTTGTGGCAGAGATCAATTCTTGGTGCCATGCTGATACCCCTGTTACTTAATATTTATGTAAGAAGCTTCCAGATACTTTTATAAGACACTAAACAGTTTAAAAAAACCACATGCTAATAGCTAGAACTGAACAAGTAAGGAACTTAATAAATGTTTCTACCAGTGTTTCATTTGAGATACATACTAGACCTTTATTACTAGACTTTCATTAAGAAAGAAGGAAGTATAGTATCATATCAAATGATTTATGATGTGTTGACAATTCTACTAAAAGAATTATTGGATAAGGTAGAAGCCAGTCATGGTAAAAGTGTCATTTCCCAGGAAAAAAAACCTGTTTCCTATTTCTGTACTGTGGTTCTGGGATGTTGTGTTTCCCTAGAAGACCATGACACCGTCTTTCTGTCTCAGTCCAATATGCTGGCAATAAGTTGCTAGGAATCAAAAACAAGTTTTAAAAAGAAATGTTAGTTTAAGTTGCCTTTACCTGACTCATCCTGCCCCCTGCTCTGCGCTCTCCACACTCTGTCAGTCTAGGTCCTTCTATGGACATGTTATGAACTGGATGGGAATACTCATTGGGTTAAAAATATAACCCTCTTTCTGTGGTTGCACCTTTCCCATTAGGTGGTGTAGTATCCCATTTCAAGTCCACAGCTATATCAGGACAACAGAGGTAGCAGTGAAGAGACATGAGGCTGAGGTCTGTGGGGTACGGCAAAGTGGAGGAGAAAAGATAGAGGAGGAAGCACAAAGAGAACTGCCATCCTTTGGAAAACCACATCATCTGTGGTTCTCCCAGTCTGCAGCTATATGCTGTAGATCTATCCCATCAAAAGAGCTGATGTGAGTCTTCTTGTGTGCCTGAAGTGTGACTGAAATGTAAACATGGAAACTATATAGCTTACCATTAGGACTGACACTATTTCTCTCAACTCATGAAGTTCTGCAGAGTGAAGCATAATGCTAAGTGCAGACTAGGCAAACAGTGCATTATGTAGTGTCACTTGGTGAACTATCTTGTTCAAACAGTCAAGCACAAGACGAAATAATGCCATTGAACTTTCCAGAGTGGGAGTTAATAATTTAGCAGTGAGGGTAAATAAACACCAGACCAAACAAGCACTGGATCCTCTCTGTCTTCATGTCTTCCTGCCAAAAACATATACATTTCAGGATCTCAAGAATTTTGTCCCCTGCCAGAAGCAGAACATTAATCTATCCAGTCATAACTATGTGGCAGTCACATGTCTATGCATAGAATAGCTATGATCAGGGAGATCAAATGTTTCTAGATATTCCAAAGGTTGATTTGAGTAACATTATCCATATCCATACTAAAAAAGGATAAGCTAAGATACCAGAGAACTGCTAACAGTATTATTAGATTGGGCAACAGTTAATCAAAGCCCATACTACTCTTGTAAAAACTAGATATATAATCTGTTCTGGGCAGGTACTTTGTATCCAGAATAAATCCTGCTAAATTTTGTTACCTATTGATCTAAATGTGTAGTACACCTTATTTATTTCAGGGAGAAAAATTGTCTAAAACTGAAAAAAAGAAAAAAAATAGTTATGATAATAGAATTGGGATCAAAATGTTAAAAACAGTAACAATAATAGTAAGCTAAAAGTTGTAGAAACAAGTATTCTAGTTTGGAAGCTTTGGAAAGAAGAATCTACTGAGTTAATACATGTTTTATATATGATCACTACTGTATCACAAAATGAAATGGAAGCAGCTGAAAGCTATGACATACTGCAAAAATACTTTGAAGATACTGATGTAGATGGATAATATAAATCTTTTACTAAATGTATCTCTCATAGTGTAGGCAATACCTTTGTGAATTTCATTACACAGCAAATTAAAGCAAGATGATAGTGAGGTTTTTGAATTATTATACTATGCCCCCATATGCAGTAATGATCCTAATATCTTAAAATATAACTATGATAACATAAATTTATTAACTCAGAAGCATTAAAATTCTGTTAAATCACTTCCAAAAGCCATTTGGAAAAAAAAAAATTCAAGATTTGTCTGGTTTTAAAATAAACGATTTTGGTCTGTGGATTATAATAATATATCTGAATTCCCCCTAAAACGTCTACTTATTTTGTATTTAAACTCAGCAATACTAGTTTAAGGAAAATATGCATGTGTGATTTTTAAATTCTCATTGGAGGAAAGAATCAGGGTGAAAATGCCAAACTATGTTTTAATAAATACAGTTTAACTGTTTCTCCTCAGAAAACCTGCTATTTATCTTTTAATATATCCCTGATATTTAGATGATCAAAGTTATGGAGTAGTAATGCTGTCAGAACAGTATAACATTACTACAATCCCTAGAAAAACAGTTTTTCAAACAGTAGTTTAAAAAGGCCTTTATCTTTTAAGGATTTTGTATTCTTTTTCAAAACCACTGTACTTCAAAATGGAGTTTAGGTTTCATAATTTTTTCCTAAATTGCTTTTAATGAGGATTAATTTAAGGGAGACTTTCCTACTATTAGCAATATCTCTGATAGGTGCAATTCCTCTCTCCCAGCACCATTTCCATTCAAGATTCTCCATGGAGCAGCAGGCTGCAATTTCTGCATCTGTGCTGTAATTCTACTGTAATTCTTGCACAGAAGCCTAGTCAATCAACCCTGTCTTCCTGATGCTAGCCAACTGTCCTTTTAATATAGCAAAAGAATTCAATATGAATTGAATGAATAGAATTGCGGTGCTAGAGGGACAGTCAGCTACTACAGAGAGACAGGATTGATTGACATTAAAGCATCTGTGGAAGAGTTATAGAAGAATTACAGCAGAGTCACTGAAATTGCACCTTCCACACCTCATGAGAGGGAAAGGAAGCTACAAGAGATACCATTAATAAATAAATGTGCCTTCCAACTAAGCTGCATCAAAAATCTCTTTTTTTTTTCGTATCCCCAACTTCAATTTGTGAGCAGCTTTTATTAACTATGTGAAAATTGGTTGTGACTTCAATTCTACAGTGGTTACAATTCTAGGACAGTTTTAATTCAAAGTCAGGTGGCATTTTTTTAAGCCAGGATGTAGCTTTCCTAGTTTTTTCTTCACCTTCCTCACTATTGATACAGTTGGAAGAATATTGGACTTACACATATTGAATTTGTAGGGTTTTTTAGTATCGGAGCAGGAACATATGTAATACCATTGCAAGATAATTTTCAGTAAGCACAGTTTCTATTTTTCAGTTGTAAAAATCTACATCATTATGTGGATACAGTACTACATATTCAAATTGTCTGATTATATTTTGCTTTAGTCAGAAGAGAATGTGAATATGTTGAATTTATTGATACACTAGTTCCTTCTCTGTATCAGTCTTGCTCCAGATTTTGCAAACTTCATAATGCAGTTAAATTTAATGAACACATACTTTAATCTTTCATTCTGGCTGTATATAGATTATTTAGAGGCACTGATATGGGTATTATTAAGATGACATAGATAGGTGTGTCTTGTTAGCTTTATTTAGAAGTTCTCCCATGCTGTGCCTAAAGATTAAATTCTTCCTAGTGGGATGGCAAAATAAAATGCCACTGGCATTAGATGGTGACGGTCAGACTGTACGTACATGTGGGGTTTTTAAGCTCCCTTTTCTTTCTGTGCTTTCAGACTTGTTCCCTTTGTTCTGCTCTTATGCCAACCCCCCTTAAAGGACACTTGTCATGTTTCCTCATGGAAAAAGTTAGCACATATGTAATACTTTAAGTACTGGTTTCCTCATGACTACTTTTTCAAGGTCTTTATGGACTAAGATGGGTATTGTGACATGAGTTTCTCCAGATTCACCTCTGCAGCTGTAAGTTCTAGAAACACTTTTTAATGAAATGAGCAGCTTTTGAAAAAGAACCTGAAACCTTTTATTCCACTATGAAGGCTGATGCTGATATATTATCTGAGTTAAATCATCTGGAGAGAATGTTTAGGTTTATTTTTATTTTTTGTCATTTTTATAATTATATATAAAACTAAATCTTAACAAAGTTCATTTGAACTAATAAAATGGCTTGAATGATCTTACAATAAATCCACTTAACAGTTTTTCAGTATTCAACACAAAATATGTACAGAAACAGCTTTTCTGAAGTCAGTTAGCATAGAAAGGAAGAATAATAATAAAATCCTTCATGAGATCATACTTTATTGATCTAATCAGCCTAAAACTGTATGGATTTTTATGTGGCTACATTTCTATTTTATTTAACTGAAACAAATGTCTAAAAATGTATGAATTATTAATGCTTAATTTTAACATTGTTTGGGTTTTTTTCTTATAGTGATCTCAACGAAACAAATCATCCACTTCAGGCACACATATTACATAAATCAAGAGATAAAGTAATTTATATGAATAATGTGGCTCAAATATTTTCTTACAGTACTTAAAATCAGTTCTGTGTTCGTCCAAGTACTAAGTACAAAAGCAAGTGTAGAACAGCTCTAAGGTAATCTTCTGGCTTGTAGAGGAAACAGTTCGTTAGACATGAGAAGACTACTCTCTCCTTGCTCTTGTGTCCCCAGAGAAGAGGAATAAGGAAGATCATTCAGTTGCTCCTATTTGCAACAGAAGACTGAGGATGATGAAGAATGGTATGCTGAAGACCAAAGAGATCCTTAGTGAGTGGTAAACTTTTCCACTGTTTGTTTGTTTGCCTTTTTCTTTTAATTTTCATCCAGTCAAAATGAAATCATTTATTGTCGCAGGAGGTGGGTTTATGCCTTTTATCTGCCTTCTCAGTTGCCAGGAAAGTGACAGCTGCATTTTGTCCTTCACGTGCAGCAGGCAAGGCATCCACTAGTGTTCCCAACTGTCATACGTACTTGCTAGAGAAAAGGAAACCAAGCTGAGAAGGAGACGGAAATTACGTGCTTAGGGAAACTCCTTGGTGTAGGAATAGGCAGTCATACAGCATATATTCTCATATTTGCTATCTCTGTAAAGCACATAAAGACCTTCAGAATGAACTTTTATGTGGTCTGCAACAGTCTTCTTGTAATGCTGGTTTGTAATCCTCCCTCTTCTGGTCTCTCTTTCTTGGATATCCTTCGCTAGACAGAGTGACTCTGCAAGCAAGATAAACACAACTTACAAGTACAGTAAAATTGTTTATTGGTTAATGCTTAAAGGCAAAGTGTCTGGAATTACTACCATTTAGACCAAGCATTAATTTGCTCACAAAGCCCAATGACACAACCAATGAATCTCTGTGACCAGGTGGTCATATGCCAGGTGGGAAAGAACCATCCAGTTCTTTGAGGGGATTTTTAATGTTTTATATTCTTTCAGGTAATTATTTGTCTTCTTGAGTCCTTGAGCTGCCAATGACTGCTGTCTCAACAATTATACTATTGTCTTTTTTTTTTACCTTTTTTATCTTACATAGTTTTAGCTTGTCTACATTCTTAGGCTATGCCAACAACTTTTTTCAGTAAAACTGAGCCAAGAACATGCAGCTATGCTACACCAAAAAGTCCACTGTTTAAAGGACCTGTCTCAAGTCAGAAGAGACATAAGCATCTCTGTTTACTGATCCCCTTTTATGGTGGTGAAGGTGATAGAAATGAAGAAACAGTACAAGACCTTTATAAAATGAATAGGGAAACTATTAAGTATGGACCACAGAAAATTCCTTTTTCTACATCTGAACTTCCCAGTGCAGATTCTGGACTAATCGCACTGCTGGAGAGTAGGGCTGTTGTTCAGGAGGACCTTGACAGCCTGGAGTAATGGGCTGACAGGAACCTCATCAACTTCAGCAAATATAAGTGTAAAGTCCTGCACCTGGGCAGGAATAATCTAGTACAGAATAAAAAGCAGCTTTGCAGAAAAGACCTTGGGATCCTGATGACAACAACTTGAACATGAATCAGAAGTGTGCCCTTGCAGCAAAGACCAACAACCTCCCGGGTGGGATTAACAAATGTGCTGCTGGCAGACAGAAGGAAGTACCACCCCCCTTCCTCCCCTGCCTTTCAACACTTGTGGAACCAGATCTAGAGTACTCTGTCCGGTATTGAGCTCTCCAGTAAAAGAAAGACATTGACATACTGGAGAAAGTCTAGTGTAAGGCCACCAAGATAATTAGGTGTACATGACAGAAAAGGATAGGCTGAGAGAACTGGCATTTTTCTGTCTTAGGAGCAAAAGGCTTATCAGGGATTGATCAGGATACTCTTTTCGTAATTGGAAGCTATGGAGAAGATGGAGCCAAAAACTCTCCTTTAGGGTGCATAATGACAGGACAATAGAAAACAGTTGCAATTTATATCATGGGAAGTTTGGAATACATTTAAGGGGTTTTTTTTGTCATTAATTTGGTCAGTTACAGGAACAGGTTGCCCCTGTTCCTTGGAGATACACTTGAGGACATTTATTCAAACCTCATCTGGATACAGTGTTTAGCAACCTACTCTCATTGAACCTCTTTGAGCAGAAGGTTTTACTACATGACTTCCAGAGGTCCCATTCAACATAAATTGTTTTATTTCTATTACACTTTCCAGAACAGAGTGAACCAGAATCAGTACCTCTTAAAGGAGACAAATCAAAGTGGATGGGTACATGGAAAGGGCAAAGACGGAAGTCCTATAAAAATTTTTGGGGCAAAAAAAAATAAAATTGGAGTTTGCAAAGGAAGTAGAGTAGGCAATAAGATAAAGAAAGCTGTGGGAGGTGTAGAGGATACAAAACTACATTAAAATTTACAGGCTTAAATGACTGCTTTAATTTCCATGTAATCAAATATTTTTCCATGTTATTTTAACAGATTTTGCACATGCAGTATGGATGGTAGACATAATTTGCCCATGCATCTCCATGATTTTTGGAACCTTCTAGATGTAGTCTTCATTCCTTATTTATATTCTACATGTCTCAAGTTCTGATGAATGCTTCCTCCTTCAACCTTGGATGGATCTTACATAGCTTACATAGAGAGGAAGACCTCGGTTGTGAGAAATATTATTCATCTAAACAGATCTGCAAGCTCTTGAAGCCTGGAAGGCTGTCTTATTGGAAAATCTGAACAAATTCAATATTGCCATCCATGTTCTCCCTCTAAAGAAAGCTGTTAATTAACATTTTGTTTTAAATCATGCCAAAATAATTTTCAGCACAGGAAGTTGCTCGGTGCTGATCTTGATGATAAAAGTAATGTTATGTAGAGTAGATCTTATTGTGACGTAGTCTAACAAGGAACATTAGTCTTGTTCTTTATGAAAATGGATGTCGGAGAAATATGAGCTCTTGCTATTGCAGCTTTGGAAAATGTTCAAAGACAGACCAAAGTTTCTTTTAAATAGCCTACCAGAAATATTATGTTCCCTGTATCAGTGTCATTATTGTCTTTGTTTTTTACTTTACTTACATTGTTTTAAATCATTCTCAGCCTAGAATATGGCTGTTTGCTTTTCCTTTATATGTTAACATTGTATCAAGCCAGGTGCACAAGTAGCTGGGAGGGGAGTGGGCACAGCCAGGACAGCTGACCCAAACTGGCCAAAGGGAACATGAGCCAGCAGTGTGATCAGGTGGCCAAGAAGGCCAACAGCATCCTGGCTTGTACCAGGAATAGTGTGGCCGGCAGGAGCAGGGTCATGCCCTGTATTTGGCACTGGTGGGGCCACACCTTGAATACTTTATTCAGTTTTGGGCCCCTCAGTACAAGAAAAACATTGAGGTGCTGGAGTGTGTCCAGAGAAGGTCAACGAAGCTGGTGAAGGGTCTGGAGAGCAGGTCTTATGAGGAGTGGCTGAGGGAATTGGGGTGGTTTAATCTGGAGAAGAGGAGGCTGAAGGGAGACCTTATCGCTCTCTACAACTACCTGAAAGGAGGTTGTAGCAAGGTGGGTGTTGGTCTCTTCTCCCAAGTTACTAATGATAGGACGAGAGGAAATTGCCTCAAGTTGTGCCAGGGGAGATTTAGATCAGATATTAGAAAAAAATTTCTTTACTGAGAGAGTGGTCAGGCATTGGAACAGGCTGCCAGAGGGGTGGTGGAGTCACCATCCCTGGAGGTGTTCAAAAAACCATGTAGATGTGGCACTTCAGAGCATGGTTTAGGAGACATGGTATTGTTGGTTGATGGTTCGACTTGATGGTCCTAGAGGTCTTTTCCAACCTTAATGATTCTATGATTCTAACATTAACTGCACAAGAAATATTCTTTAGTATAAACTTTAATATAAGTCCATAAACAATGTGGACCATTATTAGATATAAGCTAGTGTTGAGTAAGTCAGTCTTGGATTTAGAAACAGCATGACTATATTTGCACAGTCCTTTATCTAACTACAATGGCTGAGAATCAAGTCTCATTAGTCCAGACACGGCACTGCATCAACAAATTAGTATTGGCTATGGGAATCTGAGCTGGTATTGCTGTTCACTGTTGTGCTACGGTGCGTGAATATATGAGTTCTGGCTGCTTGCTTCAAGGTGAAAATACAGAGCTTGTGGATTCCAATAGCAAACACAGAATTACCATACACTAAGAAAACAGCAGATGTTAAAAAATAATTAGTTCAAAGCATACTGCAGAAAAAACTTCAACAGTTGGAATTTTCATTTTGAGGAAGCATGTATAAGCAGGTCTTTATTTAATGAAGTGAGCACTGAGAAGAACACCTTACCTGTCACAGAACATACTTTAAGCAAACAACAACAAAGATAAAAAGTGAAGTCCCTAAAGATCTAAGATGAAATGACGGAAGAATCATTTATTAGAGAAGCAAGAGAGATAAGGCGTAATAATCCATATATTGTACGCTTGAAAAAAGGCATGGGAAAGAATTGGAAGAGTATCATGTACAACTCTCTCTCACAAAAATAATGTTGTAGAGGTGAAAGCAATGTTCTTACGAGCATAAACACCCAAACCCAGTTGAAAATACTGAAGACATACAATGTTCTCAGTTTTGCATTAATGATACATTTGTGTTTGTATATCTTAGCAGTGTTTTACCCTCCTGATGCTACTTCTAGTGTTCTAATCCCGTATTCACCTTAAAAATAGTTTGATTGTTTTTTAGACTAGCACTGAGGGATATATTTTAGTCTTTTCTTCCACAAGTATAAGTCTCTAAAGAGATACTGGCCTGAAGCCCAGAAGTAACGCTACAGCCCTAGACTAATAAATCATTATTAATCAGATTGTTTGCATCACTGTACTAATGTTAATTTCCTTTTAATATCTTTGTGTCCAGAGAACTCAGAGTAGTTTCTTTCAGCACTCACGCTTTCCCAGTTCCTTCTGCTGCATTCAAAGGTTAAATATGTAAAGGAGAATCCCCCACATATGCAAAATTTGAGGTTCCAATTGATTATTATTTGATTCAGCTTTGCACTTCTGGATTCAAAGTGAGAGATCCTTGTTTTGCAAAGCATGATTTTGCAAGAAAATCTAAAACTACACCAAAAAATGTTTCTGTTTCATAGTTGCTTATCCAAGAAATAATTGCTTGTAATCATAATTCCTCCATGTTTGTTGTGATATTAACAATCCTGAGTTTTACTAATGCTGAAAACACCTTTGGACTTTGTATCTTCTCAGGTCTTTTCCGCTGTTCTGTTTGTGTACTCGCATACTCTTAAAATATTTATTGAAATTTTTTATCTTCAAAATATGTATAATGTGTCCCCTTCTACAGTAAAATAAATGAACTGAACAACAAAAGGTTATATGAAATCATTGAAAAGATTATATCCAAAAATAAATCAAAATATTTTAAGAATAAAGTAATGAATCCATTTCATTATTTCTTGCAATGAGAACAGCAATCTGAACATTGGGAAGTTCAGAATGTAATGCATCATGGACTTCCATATAAAGAGCAGAAAAGCAATTCTAATAAATAGGCAGATCATATAAAAATGATTTGTATCAATATCTATCAGTCTGAACTCTGACAGTACTGCACCCACTGTTTCCCCCAAAGTAGGCAATAATGAAAAAGTGTCTCTTCCATTTATGCATTAATTTCAGGACTGATTGCACCTAACCACATTGAATCTGTCCACATCCTTTTCAAGCATGGCAACTAATGATCACAATTCCTGTCATGTAGATCAGTGCTTCAACATCCGGTTGGAAATTGTCAACTCTGCATACTACAAATCTATGTTCTGTCAATATTACAAATGGATAAGTAGGCAGGTGCCATTTCAGAACTCCTCTCATACTGCTTTAAGCTGTGCTGAGCCATTTTGTCAAATAAAGTTCAAAAATATATTTGCCCAAGCTAAAAAAATGTTTGCCTCTATTTACTTTTTAATACATAATATTACATTTGTTCATAACTGGTTTTGTACCCTGACTCAATCAAATTTGAACTTCTAATCATGATCTACAACATGCCTAGCTGTGTAGACATTTTCCTTTGAAAAATACTTATTCAGTCCAACTTTGTAATTTTCAGCATGGTACTACTTTAAGGTATAATGTCCCAAACTAAAACACTGGGAAAAAATCAGAGATATTTTCTGTGCTATCTTTTTAGTCAAGCAACTCATACACAGGGGACATCTTAGGGATCTTATTCAGATCAAATTTAATATTTTTCTTATTTATTTCTCTCACTTCTTCATTAATGATGTTAATTTCAAAAAACAATGAACAGATTGGGGGGGGAATAAATGGAAGAAAGAATGCATGAGGAATAAACATGGGAGAAAACATTTAGAGCATACACTGCACTTTAATTATTGCACAGCACTTAAATGTTACAATGAAATAAAAGATCGATAAATTGCATCATGTTAATAATGTCAAATAAGGGACGTTGCAAACAATCTAGAAAAGGTCAGTGATGATTTACTTACTACAGTAAAAATGTACTTGACAACAGAATGCTAGCTTTTCTGAAGAAATGCACATTAAAAAAAGTTAAAGAAGGAGAATGAATGCTGTCAAATTAAGTAAGAGTACTTACAAACCAGGAATGACAAAAAGATAATCATGCTGACATCAAAACATGTGCATAAAATAACATCTACTGTTAAAAAGTGTAAAGAGTTTTGTTTGTAATGAATATTTTGACAGATATGTCATACGGGTTTCACCTCTCCTTCAAATTTCCATTTTATTAACCTAGAAGAACGAATGCAATAGAAACATTTTTTGGTAGCATAGTAAATGCACATATATGTGCATAAATGTTTTAAGATATACATATGCTTTCATAGTTTTACCGATGGTTGGAGAGTATGTGGACTGGCCTTTTGATTCTATTCTGATTTGTTTAATTTGTTAATCTCCTACCTCTGGTTTTAAGCTATACCCCATAGGAAACTTCCATTGGATTTCTATTTCCAAAAGACGTGGGATATTCTTTAGTTACTTAAAAGATGTTGATCTAAGGCTCATAACCACAGTGTGAACAAGTGCCCTTTTCAGGTCATGGATTTTTCATGTAGAGAAGTGAGGTCTGTAAATATTTTTGTTGGTTTTGTTTTTTTTTTTCCAGATGGAAAAAATGTGTTCTCGATTCTATGCATTTAAATTCGTGATATGATTTGCTTCACGCTATACCAATGGCAAGTCATTGCAAAAACTGTTCAATAAACAGAACTCAACACCAATCCATTTCTACATATATATGTAGGTATGCGTGTGTGTGTATCTACATATATGCAGTCTCACTGCCTGCCCATTTAAAGTCTGTGGCGGGTTGATCCCAGCCAGCACCCACCCTGGCCTCTTGCTTACTCCCATCTTCTGCAGGATGGGGACAAAATAAAAGGAAGGCAAGAAGGCTTGTGGATCAAGACAATGTCAGTTTAATAAGGAAAGCAAAAGCTGCTCAAGAAACTGGTGCAGAAAAAGGAATTCTTTCAGTGCTTCCCATCAGTAAGCAGATATCCAGCTACCTCCTGGGAAGGACCTCAACATGCATAACAGTTGCTTGAGAAGATGAAGATCACAACCATGAACTTCCCCTCTTCCTACCCCTTTCCCTGAGCTTTCTATTGCTGAGCATGACACCGTACAGTATGGAATATCCCTTTGGTCAGTTAGGGTCACCTGCCTCAACTATGTCCCCTCCCAGCCTCTTGCTCACCCCTAGCATACTTATTTTGATGGGACATGAGGCAGAGAGAGGAAGCCTTGATGCTATGCAAGCACAGTTCAGCAATAGATAAAGGATTGGTGTGTTACCAACACTCTTCTAGCCACAGATGCAAAGCAAAGCACCGTACGGGTAGCAAGGAACAAAGCTAACTCCATGCTAGGCCGATACCGTTGTGCAGGTGTGTAGGAAGAGGCAAATTTTACGCTGCCTTCATCTTTCAAATCATTACCATTTTACACAAAGAGAAAATTATGAGAATAGATCAAGAGTAAACCTAAAGTTAATACTACACCAAGAAAAGAATGCCAGCTTGAGTCAGTTTTTTTAAGTAAACTTTGGCTGGTAACGGAAACTGGAAAAGAACCAGACACTATAGGAAGAGGAAAATGTACTACTATATTTGGTCAGGATAGTGGGACAAACTGATCTGGTCTTACTGGCTAAAGGACCTTAAGACCTTCTATCTAACTAGCAGATAGAAACAATAGGAGTAGAACAACATAAATACATATATATATATACACACACACACTTTGTAGTATATTTAATTTATATAGTTAACATATAATTTTTTTAGATACGGAGAATATATCAGTCTTAAACAATACCATGGTCTTGCTGGCCATGTTGAAAAGTGGGTGGACATTGCATGTTCATATAAAAGGATGCACAGACGAGTTTTCAGTAAACCTTCACTATGAATTTGGGGACTTTTTTTTACACCATCTGAAGTAATACTATCATGTTTGTCTGGAGTTATGTAATGTAAAAATAAAAGAATAACCAATATAAGAATATCATAATGTCATCGGAAAGTTATTTGATGCTTAAAGCATATTTGCAGAATGTTCTGTAATTAGGTTTAGCAATTCTAAACATATTTTGTTTAATAATGAACACTTAATCACAGGGAAAAGTAATAAAATAAATTTTGAAAAAAGGAGATGGGATTTGTAACTAGGAATAAAGTAAATTATTGTGCTCATGATTCCTTGTTTTCTTGAACACACAAATATCAAAACCTGAAACAGAGCAAATAGCTCACCTCTTTCTGCTGAAAGTAATTAAAAATAAACATAAAATATGCTGTATAACTGTCACACAAATGAAAGAGTGGAAACAAAATTTACAATAACAGAAAGAGGAAATAAGCTTTTCTATTATTAGAATTATGTCAAACATACATAGTACTTTCCTCCAATGTGGAACTGTCAACATCAGTGGCAAACTTTTTTCCACTCACTTTAAATGTAGAGTCTAAAACCTATGAAGAAACTTACCTATAGTGACACTTGGAAAGCCTCTGAAAGGTTTTTGTTTCATATTGTCTCCAGTGCCCTTAATTCTGTTATGGGAATGGAGTATACAGCCAGTTGATTCACTGTCACACAGAAGTCTACCGGCTGAGCATTCTAGTGTTAAGTAAAGAAGAAGAGATAAAATTTATATATGCACAGCAAGAAGATAAGGTTGAGAAGAAAAGAACAAAAACTATGTTAATGTGCAGAAATTCTGGCATCTTTACTTACTACAGAAAACCAGACATCTCTGTCCTTACTTACAGAGATGTTGCAGGTGGTGAAACTAGTTTCTTTGCACAGATGTGAGACATCAGCCTAACAACCAAACTTTCTTGAAGCAGAACCAGGGAATTCATAACATTAATTTTTAGGTTCATCAACATTACAGATAAAAGGATGTCTCTAGTGTTGCACTGGGGGATACTTTGTTAAGTTTTAAATCAAATTGTTTGGGTTCCAGTCACAGGATAGCTGTTGAAATACAAAGTAAAATGCAAGAGCTTTCCCCACACACTTTTTTTTAAGGTGGGGTGTGTGTGGGGGGGTATGATTTACAGCTGCTGCTGAACTGAAAATGCTCTGTATAGGCTGCAGTTAGAGATGAAGTAATCCAGTTAAAATTTAACTCAACTCTCTCTATACTACACTATACTGCTATATCTTCAGATAACTTGTCAAATACACAGTGCAGTGCACATCCACAGCAGACCTGCTGAAGTAAGGAAGACCAAGAAAAAATTAATGAAAGAAAGATTTGGAGAGGAACAACTATATGGAGGGAAGTACAGCACAGAAAACAGAACAAAGAAATTAAACCGATTGAAGGTGTCGAAGAAAAGACACGTTTGCTGCAAATCTGTAACTAAACTATTGGTATAGTGTAGAATGTGATAATATAGTACAGTTATCTTCATAAACCTCCTGAGAAACTTGAAATAGCTCTTTTTCCTACTGATTCAGAAGCAGCAAGAAGGCCTTGTCCTTGACACATTTTTCTAGAAAACAACAGTTTGTGTAAGTGAAGAGATCTTATGGCCTTTGGACCGACCCACTGTAAAATTTTTGAATTTACTTTGAAGCATCATTTTTGCCTGCTAAATTTGGTAGGCAAAATTCTGAATGATTCAGTAAAAAGAAAAGTTCATTTCTATCCTTGCTTTCACTCTGTCATTTCATGCAGACGACTACAAGGACAATCAAGCTATACATATCATATTCAGAATAAGAACAGCAGCCCAAAATTCTTAACACCTCACCATGATACTCTGTCCTGGTAGCATACATGCCTTGACCCCTCAGAGCAATTTCAGCCTGACACACAAGAAGAACGATGGGAGGGAGTTAGAACAGGGAAAGTTGGAGCCACTGGAAAACTAAAACTAAATAATCAAATAATAGAAAACCTCACAAGATGTTTTAAATTAAAAACAAGAAAGGAATGTGAATAAGGAGAGACAAAAGCATAGAAATTATTGAGGGAAAAAAAGACACTAAAATTGCTGGGCATTCAATGAAAATGGATTGCCAACCAAAGAAATCAGATTTTTTTGTTTCACCAAACAGCTAATCATCTTCTACTGTCCCATCCTCAAATATTGATAAAGTGTCAATAACAATATGATACCTTATAAGTTTTCCTGCTTTTTCCTAATTGTTATTTACATCACAATGTACAGTCTGTAGTGATACTTAAGCTTTTTAAAATATTTTGATTTGTAACTATGTGCAACACTTTCTGTGGAAAAGATTACACAGTGCTGTATGATGAAACAAAGTATTACCTTGTCAACACATACTTGCCTTCCCAAAAACTTATGCCCCTTTAAATCCTGAATATTCCTTTCTGAAGGAATTAAAGATTCTTAGTGCTATATATATAATAATGGTCCCTTGCAGCCTTGTTAATATTTTTTCATAAAACTCAACCTTTGAACAAAAACCTTTGAAGAAAAAAAAATTGAATCATTGCACACAGCAAATCTTAGTGGCTATTACCTGATCTTCCTGTATTAGGTCCTTTTAATCGTTACTTGATGAGTAAACAGATTCTCCACACTAAAATACACGAGGTCATAGCCTGCAATATCTGACCTCATATTTTTAATTTACAGTTATTTATGCATAACTAAAGGTCCTTGAATATCACTGTGTGACATTTCTTTCTCTCCTGCTAATTAAATCACATATTTTAGTAATTTCAACATATTTTGGGCGTCAAATGTAAATACTAATAAACATTTTTTTTCTTTTGCAGCACAGGTCCATTGACATTATGTGTATACATACACATGATAATTTTGATTTCTCTTTTGAAGATATATTCCTAAATCTAGCCTGAATGCACTGAGCTAGACAAGCTTTGGTTTCTCTCTTTATCACCAAACATTGAATAAAATCACAATGTTTTCTCAATGTAGAATATTTTTTCATTCTCTATTCTTCCCCAGCTGCAAGCATGACTTAATATTCCCCCAAAACAATAAAGGCACAAAACAGGAAAGACTTTGTCAAACTCACTGTATATTTTATTGGGAAATACCTTCAAAGAAAGGAAATGAAAACTCAGGTATATGGATAATGTATTTGAATACTTAGAGCTTTTTCCCTCTATCAAATATTAACTGGCTGCCATCTAAATGTGTACCTAATATAGATCATAAAAAGTAAAATACAAATTGCATATTTCAATTCCTTAATTTTCCCAGTGGTTGTGGAACTGCTCCAGGAACTGTACCCTTATGAGAGTGTGATCTTTACTAAACATATAAGTGTAAAAGAAATTATGTCCGCACACTGAGAACATAAAAAGAGGGAATAAGGTACTACTCTACATGGTTTCCCTCCCAAGTTTTGTAAGGTGTAGGGTTTTACTTATTTCAAAGTAGTTTCTCTATCCCTAACATGACTTCTCACATATGAACAGACTAGAATTCCTCCATATCATAATATTGTTTCTAAATTAAGATTACTTCATTGCGTAGTTACCTCGTGTGCTGCAAAGTCAATTTAGCAAGCCTAAGATATTCCTTCAATTATATTTGACCTAGAAGGTAAAAGTCATGAAGTGATGTATCATAAAAGACATCAACTATTCTACATCCTAATTTACATAAGCATAAATTGTTATAGAGTGGATACAGTATGTAGCATGTCAGGTGGTTGTACAAGTACATAATGGTTATAACTCTAGAACTTTTCATTTCAAAGCAAAGAATTTGCATGTAGCTCTCTACAGATTTCCTTAAATTAACCTGGAAAAGAAAAAGATTATTGAGGAACAAAAAGAAAAGTAAAGTAAGTGAAAACAGTAGCGTCTAAAGTATTTTAGATATGGAAACTAAAAGGTTGCCTAAGCAGAACTAGTAGAGCAGCAGCGCACACAAAGATACTCAAACCCCTCATTCAGGTTGCTACTAGGTAGTAGATATCATGTGGATGCCTTGAATGTCCCCTGAGATTATACCAAATTAGGAATAAATTTTTCACTGGCATGCATTTTGGAGAATGATCTCACATGATTTACAAGCAATAGTCCTGATTAAAGAATAATAAAGAGAAATGAAAGAAAGAGTCTTCATAGACATGACTCTCAGACTTTGAATTAATTTTTTGAAACTCTATATTTTTCTTTTTTTGGCACTCAGAATTGTCGTTATTAGTCCCTATTTTCCAAAAATATTAGGGATGCAGTGAGGCAAATGTGGACAATGTATCCTTAAATCTACTTTGCACAGATATTAATATCACTTCTACTTGGATACATTTCACTCAACAATGAGCTTACTGGTGTAACTAAGGTATACTATCCTTTAGCTTTTTCAGGTATAGCTTTATCTTTTAAGAGTTGTTAAAAGATGTTTAAAACATATGGTCCTATATCAGCAAAAAAGACTACAATATAATAGCTATTGATAGAACAACAGTAACAGTAAATAGCAACTAGGAAACAAATGAAATTTTTTATTAGGTATTGTCTTATTCTGTATTAAAATGATATGTAAAACAATGTTCTGTTTTTTCACTCTGAAAATTCAGCTCTTTGTTTGACTTTTCTCATTTAAGGCATAGTTTTTACTATATTGGTTGCTATCAAGAAATACTATATGCAAAAATGCAGAAATCATGAAGTCTGAATGAAAAGGGGTTAAACTTCGATACAGAAAAAAATGTTTATATAGTGATTACTTATCTGTCATCTAGAGTTTGACTAAATCCAGCAGAAGCCCAGGCAAATACGCTCTTAAAAATTTAACATATACCACAAGGAAACAGAGTATGCCATTCTCCCCATCTTCTAGGCACCTGCCTCAACCTATTTTGTAAAAAAATGTGAAATTGCTTTCATGTAAAATCATGACAGTAGGAGAAATGAAAAGAAATCCCATTAGAAAAAATAAAGCATTTTTTCACCTTCAATAGCAGCTTTTTGTTTAAGGGAAACAAAATCAAAATGATCATCTGATAGATATTGCTTATTTTAGGCAGATCTAGTTTGTACAGTTTAATATCTTAAGTTACTCATTGAGATTTCTTTGAGTAGCATATACACAAAGAGGTTTACTGATAACACTATTGATAGAAAATTACTTGTAAGTTAAGATGGAATACTAACACTATGAAATTCTGTTCTAGCAGTCACTGTACCAGTTAATCACTGTTGTCAGAAACAAACAAACAAACAAACAAACTAGCCATTTGAGTAATTTGATCTAATTAGAAACATTTGATGTCATAGTGCTGCTGACTTCTAAATCACTAACGGAACAATATTCTCAAAACATAATAACCAAAATCTGAACCATGGTCAGTTAAGCCATTTAAGATTATCAGAGTTCTAAACATCTAAAAAAACTTTGTGAAGACTTTCAAAGCATGGTTTTAAAAACTAGACTCAGAGGAGAAAATCTGAGTTTTCCTCTGAGACTTCAGAGAAAATTGATGTATTGGAGGTCTTAAGCTACACTTGCCACAGTACTCCTTACCTTGAAAAATTATAAATAACACCCCCCATAGAAAAATAATAGTAATTAAAAAGTTAATTTAAAAAATGTGGATTAATTCTGTTTTGGATATCAATTTAAGACACATGAGTAGGAATTAATTATGAAACTAGAAGTTAATGATTATTCTTGCAAAGGAATCTTGAAAAGGTCATACGTTTGAGGTGTAAACCTGCCCTAAACTTTTTTTAAATTTTACATGACAACTTGCATATAGACATACTCATGGACATTGATTTGTGTGCACACACTCATTTCAAATGTGCATACACACAAAAACTATCTTAAGAGAGGAAATGTCACAAAAAATGAATGAATGGGATACAATTCATTCAAAGTATTTGAATATGAAAAGATGCTGTTTTGTGTAATTTGTTCAACAGCATTATATGGATTCCCCACCCTCCCCTCCAAAAAAAAAAAAGAAAGAAAGTAAATAAATGAAAAGTAACATTGGATAACACAGTATCTTGGCTTAAGATAAAAATTATTTCAACCACAGAGGTATAGATACATTTTAACTTGCCTAGGTAGAGTATACCTAAGAATTTTTGAAGTATTATTAGAAAAAATTTTTTTAGGTTGTGTGGCCTTGGAAACCTTGAAAGGTTTTTGAGAAAGTAGAAAATAATGCTCTAATGCTTTATTATTTCTCTGTTAATACTTTTAGGGTTTAACAGAGTGATTCAAACAGTTCCACCCTGGAAGTTACTCGTCTATTCCACTCAAACTATCAGAAGAGATAATATCATAAACCCAAACTAATTTGCATTAACTGTAGTTACAAAGAAGAAATGTACATTAATATAATTAATATAATTAATACAAATTACTGTGGCTGTACTGTAAACACATTTTGTCCTACTATCTGCTGTATTGGTTTTATTAGATTTCAAATATTATTGATAAAGATGATAAAATAAAATACATTTTTTCTGTATTAGGCTTCATATGACATTCTGAGTAAGAGGCTCAAACAATACCAAATCAACATGCTGCATGTTTTAAATAGCTAGATTTATTGAGACAACCTATGAAGGATTGTCATGAATTCTGTAATACTATTTAAAGTCAAGAATGTATTTAAAAATATGTATGTTTTACTTTAATACGGTCTATTTCAATCACATTTACTTAGACATGAGGTACTACTTAATTCACTGAAGTCCTATGGCCTGCATTTTGCCACATATGAGACTTGATTATAGTACTTCTTCTGGCTTTATGACATATGAATCCATTAATATCTGCAGAATTAAGCAGTTTTATCTCTGGTAGTTAGACTTGTGTGACTGCATTAAAGGAGGCTAAAAAGTTACCGTATTTCAATGTAAAATTCTTTCTAATGAACTCTTACATAAGTAAAGATAATAAATATAATCTTTAGAAAGACGAAGCCTTCAGTATACCTTCCCAAGTTACTTAGCTTACTTGGGAACTAACTAATTTGGAAGCTTAATGGAACCAGTTGCTCCCAGCAGCAATTTTCCTCTACTGGGGGAGAATCACTATTCATATATGAATTTGTATTATGGTACATTGATAATCCTAGCTTTATCATTAATAACTATTTTGGTTGATTTGATTAGATTTTCACTGAATATTCATCTTTACATTAAATCTGTCTATACTCTCAAATCACCTTATTAAAAAAATATTTATTCAAGCAAATGACTAGCAATTTACAGTAGTTTATTTTATTAAAAACCCTAATGACATTATATGTTTAAAAAATGCAAAATATGTAAAATGTTTGTCATAAAACTAAGTGAAAAATTTAATCCAGATTTTGTGTAATATTTCTTCAACTAATATTTCCAGATAACATGTATGTAATGAAACCTTTGCAACCTAAAATTTGTTTTCTTCAACCAGTATCTTTTTTGTTTTCCCCCTGAATGTTTAAATGGTCTCATTGGAAACACTTTGCTACTGTACAGCCCACAGGTGACAAAAACTTTCATTGAATAAACTTCATTATATTCTTTCTGTTCAGGCCCAGTCATGCTTCACAATGAATACAATACTGTAGTGAAATTATAAAGCAAATAATCCATCTCCATTGGTCCCTTTCTGTAACAAGAGGGTGAAAGAAGAGTATTAGGCATTCTACTAATTCTTTTGATTTTCCCACTTTCTCATCTACCCGCATTCCGTCATCCTTCTTTTTTCTATTAAAAAAAAAAACCAAAACAACCAAAAAAGCCAAACAACAAACCCAAACTCCAATAGAACAAATCACCTTAAACATAAACAATAAAAAACTCAGACGTAGGGAAAATCATATATTATTTTAGCTTTTTTTTTCTCTCTGTCATAAATAATTCCCTTTTAAAACCTTGTCTTTATATATTGGATATTGTTCAGAGCAATGACCAGTATTTATGCCTGTGAAATATTTAGTACACTTATTGGTGTAGCTGTACGCTTCTATGGGAGAACTTATCTTGGGCCGCATATCTCCGGGACACAGGGCTCTACCCACCCTGGGGACAGTGATGCACAGACATCAATATGATGGATACAAAATGTCCGTTTATTTAGCTGCGTCACACGCTTATATAGCTCTTGCGCTTCCTGTTCCTGCCACTCCTATGGGGAGGAGTCTATCTTTCCGTCACATCCCGTGATCTTCCGGTCGCCGATCCCTGTCTATTCCCCTACAATTAGTAACAAAAATAGATAAATAACTAAAACATATCATTTAATGAATTGCTGGGAGAAGGTAACTCGACAGATCACATTATTCTCATCTAAATTTGGACATAAATTTAGATGATTACGTGTGATGCATACCTACACTTCTATTACATTGAGTGGAGGCCTGGCCATACAATCATCTGGAGAGATTTTCAGATCATCTGAAAATATTTGATCAGCTCAGTCTTTCTTCAGCCCTTGATTCCACTCACTGAATTGATTATGTCTCCAATGACCATACTGGGAACTTAAAAACCTCCCTCACGTATTCCCACACAAATTGTAGACACCTAAAGTTAGACAAGGTGAAACCCTCCCCCAAGAGTTTAAAAAGGAATGTTCTGTTATATTGACTAAATAGTTTTAGCAATATTTCTCTTGTTTTTGCTGAAAGTGAATTTTACAGCTAATGTTATTTAAATATTTCCTTATCCAGTGGAAAAATCATCTAAGAACATTCACTTATATTACTTCAAATACTAAGCTTCAGTTTCCTATACTGTACCGAGGCTATTACCTGAGTACTGTCATATTTTATCAGTCTTTCCACTGCACAACAGTCCAGCCAGAGAACTTTGAGCTGAGTGGTCTTCTAAAAACTCCTCCTGTACGTGGCAGCGTTTTTCGTGTGTCTGGGCAATCTATTCTTCCAGTCTTGCTATGCGATTTTCATGCTTTAAGCTTAAAAACAGTTTAGATTATATGGTATAATTTAGATGGAAAAGCTTTCATTCCTGCCAAATATTCATTTCTTTTTGTAGAAGTATCCAGTTTAAACAAACATTTTATTATATTTTTCCACTGATCTCAATCCCTTTCATCCCTGCTTATTAATTACAGGGATGAAAATTACAAACAATCAAACTGCATTAATTTTTACACAGCTGTGTCAAGTTAAAAGTTAAAATAAATAAACAAACAAACAAAAAGACATTCTTCTCCATAAATATATATGCAGAAGAGGGGGAGGGAGATACAACTAGTTGTCTTGAAGTTTACTTGGCCTTATCAGTAGAAAATGAATTTAACCCAAATATCCAGAGCAGGCAAGAAAATTACTGTGGAGTAAGACAGAATGCAAATATTGTCAGATTGTTTGCATTTCTTTCCCTTCAGTAAACATAAGGTAGCCTATTCCCTTTTTCACTGAAAGAAAATCAAAAAACAGCATTGCATTTTTTTTCTCTTAGACTCTCATTTCATACAGTGAATTGCTGTAGAGCAGCTGGCTCCTGTGTGTTCACATGCTCATTTCCTTTCTGTTATAACTTGATCTTCTTCATGTCCCTTTATTCAAATGGTATTCATTTTTTTATTTTTGCTGATACCTAAGACAAGACACTTCACTATCCTGTGCTCCAAAATCCTTCTATATAAAATTCAATTTTATACCCCCAAAAAATACAGAAATATATGCAGATATGAAAGCCTAGTATTTTTTAAAATTTAAATTAAATTACACATCCTTAGCAAAATGTGGAATCTCTGAATGTAAAGTGCTAGGTAAGAGTTAGATGTTATCACCACAACTATTATTTACACATTCTTTAAAATTTGCATATTTTTTTCATCAAGAAATATTATTAGGTATTAAATAATGCAATTACTTGCCTCAGTCCAAACTGAAGGTAATTGTGAAGTTCTATAGAAATGTCTCATAATGTCATGAAGCATTAGAACTCTCTTTTCACAAACAAAAGATAAGTGCAAACGGTATTTTCAGGTATATTACTGCAAATCTCTCATGTTTCATGTTTTCTAAATCAAAATAATATTTCACGTATTCAAGTATGTTCCTTTTAAAGCTTCTGTACTAATGTTGTATATCTTTACACATTACTAAAACTTATAAATTATTAACACTACATATTGGGCAGACAGAGATATTTATAGGAGTAAGAGCTTTAAAGATTAATTTATCACTTTCTGGAAGAGTTTTTGAAAGTAGGCCTGAGTAGAATAACAATTATAAACTTTTTAAAATTCACATTTTTAGACATTTCAAGAGACTAACTGGTACAAATCCAGAATGGGATGGTGCTAATAATTTTTCCAGCAGTAGTAAGAAAAAGATTTTTCCAGATTCTTGTATACTATATATTTATGTGTTATATCATTTGGAAAGTGTATTTAATAATTAAGAGTGTTGATGTTCACCATCAGCTGATGTAGATGATAAATAACTATTGTTCTTCCCATTAAAAATCATGGCTAAATAAAAGAAATGTTTTTAAGGTTTCTATGGAAAGGTGCTTCTTTAATATTACCTTGAGTTCGTAGATTTAGAAAGTTGGTTTTTTCTTTATCCCCAAATTCTGCTGACTTTGCATAAGTCAAGAGCCAGACATGACTACTCTGACATTGACAAAAACTACTTCTGCTTCTCCACCTAAACAGTCTTGCAGCCCATGTAAGCAAGATGAGTAGGTCCAGATGACCATAAAATTCAGCGTGGATGGCCTGTTGTAGAAAAACATATTATTTTTGGCCCAGTACAGACAGCATTAAGGGTCTGAAGAAGGAAAATCTCAAAGACAAGTCATTCAGATTGAATTTACAGTTCCTACAATTCTAGGGAGTTTCTTTAGAAGTAAGTCCCAAATGAGTAAGTCCCCAGGTCCCAGCTCATCTAGATGACACTGGCTAGCTTCTGCAACAAAGTAGTACTATGTAAATTAAATATGCAGGCAAACAGCATGCCATAATTCTTTAAACTTTGGGCTGGATTCTGTAAGGTTGTAATTTAACACAGATTAACTTCTATATTTTTCCTGACAAACTGTGTGCTTATCTCAGGTTTTTGATCAGCTTCTTTTCTGGCAAAAAGTAATTCAAAATAATCCCCAAAAATTATTTTCCCACAAGTGTGAAGGCTTACCACTTCCTCAAAGTAGAGGTCAGCATCAATTTCTTATTGTGTCCAAGCAAAAAGAGGCAGCAAAATTAGATAAAATATCTCAGTACTTCTTCTGGAAGAGATACGTTCTTCCCACTCTTGGACTATTTTAATAATAAAGTTATATCTTACTCAGAGACCAAGCAGTCATTGTGTTCTTTTTTGTACAGTGACAAAATAAACTGGTGGTAAAAGACAAACAAATATTAGGTGTATGAGTGAATATTTTCAATTGCTCTGTAAAAAAATGATGAATGTATATTATGGTAAACTCACTGAATTATTTGCATGTTGTTCTAGCAAAATGTAATTGGAAAATAAATCTACAGAAAGCTATTTCTCTGGAAATACTTAATAGCTATTAAGCAAATATACCAGCAGAAACAGTTGCCTGTTGTATAACTAGGGTGTGTTCCCTGACGTACTTCTCATCTCGTAGATGTCTGTGTTGAAGTGTGCATCCTGTATATGCAACGTCAGGATCATTTAACCAGCACCTTATGAGTCTTTATACAAACCGACCTCACTCTTCAGAGTACCCAGATACTCATCAGAGTTTCATATACTGAAAAACATCACGTGCATGGGAATGAGAGAATAACTGTGTAACTACATACGAAAAAGCTTCTTAAAGGAGTCATTTTCAAGAAAACAAGTATTTCATATTCTTCATTACTCACTGGCAACTTCCTGGTGATTACCCTTCCAAAGATTCTCTTCAGAAATGCAGGAAAATTTTGTCAAGTTAGGCATTTGTTTTTGAAATTGTCACAACAGAGTATTGATCATCACACCTGAACACATTCCCAATGTCTGTTCCTAAGTATACATGAAAAAGAAACTCTTTAAAAGCATGCTTCATGGGCTGGCTGAGGCTTATTAGGATATTTCCTAGCTTGCAAGGAAATAGATAGCTTGTTCAACTTGTAAGAACAGCCATACAGTGTAAAACACACTTTAAAATTCTGGGAAGACATAGTTTATCTCCAAATATCACAGAGTCAATATCAACATGACAAAATATGTTATGAAGTTAGCTCAGGTATCAGAAAGGGTACTGTCTAATCATTTCTCTGGGGTACCTTCCCCTTTTTGGACTTAGTTTTACTAATTAGTCCACTACCATGACTGTTCATCTTCTAGAACCTAAGAAACCACAGTATCACTGAGCATGTGAAAATGTTAAGCCACTTCTGCTAAACATCTGATGCGGTCTGCCTGTATGCATTTCTCCTTATGAAACAAAGTGAAAGTAGATTTAGCTAGTATGACAAATATTGCTTACACTGTGCAATGATGCAATTGTCATACAAACAGGAAATCTTGGCTGAAATTTATAGGTTGAGTAGCAAACAGATAATCAAACTTTTGTTCCATGAATGGCAAGAAATACTAGATGTAAATCTCAGTGAATAAACAGCTGTCAAATGGGCGTAATGCACAGGCCAACTTTTAGAAGCACTGAAACAAGAGGATGAAGAAAAAACAGCTAACATTTGGCAGATCAACGACACACATCTGATTAAAATAATAGTCACACTTGATAGCTTTTTCAGCAAAAGATATTAGAGAGGTGGGAAGGGTGAGCAGCCCACAGGAAAAATGCTTCCAGTGAAGTAGGAGAATACATGAGGAAGTAACTGTGGGTTGCAGTGGTCAGCATCCTCTATCAGTCCTTGGGAAGTAAATGTAAATTATTTACCATTTTTTTCAGTGAGTCACCTCTACCAACAAATTTCTGATAATTATACTTAGATCTGGCAACAGGCAAAATGGAAGGACTATGAACTACTGATTTTTGCTAAGAATGAAAAAAACAGGAAATTTACTGTGATATGGGTGTATTGATCCTTGGGGAGCTGGCATTTCTGGAAGCCAAGTGTTAGTGGTGGAGAGAGCTTCAGATGAAAGGCGTTCTCATCTAAAATGGTAAGTGATGGATGAACGTTGTGGTAATAATTGCCATACATAGTCAGAAGTGAAGAATAAAACCTTCCGAATTTCTTAAAAAAAAAACGTGTTTTTCCTTTTAGAGATTTATCTGACAGATTATTTGGCTAAATGGACCTTTGTTTAGATTTAAAATGGCAAATCTTACAACCTTGAAAAAGAAATTCTTTGGCCATAAGATCCAGTGATCTAATTTTCTTCTTAGCTGCAAAGAAAAAAAACCAAAGCCACTCATATATATTCCAGTCGTACTTGGTAGAAACTGAACCAAGTACTCTTAACAGTTGTTGACAATACTGTCTACCACAGAACATTAACAGTTCTCCTCAGAAATCTGTAATGACAAGAATGGACTTAATATCGTCATGTGCTATGACAACAGCTTCTACTTTAGAACACACTAATTTTTTTGGAGGCTTAAAGGTCTGTTAGAAGTCTTATGAAGGGCCCCAATGTAATCCTAGGGGTTCCCGGACTTGAAAGAAGAACACATATTGCCACTATGAGCTCTGACAACTGAAATATCCATCTTAGAGAGGATCCCAAATGAACATAAAGCAATTAACTTAAAATCAAAACTTAAACAGAACTATGGCCTCCTCTTAACCCTCCTCTTGGTTTTAGAAGAAGGTGGTGTTTGTTACAGCTTTTAATGATGATAACAATAGATGACAATTTAAAGTAAATTCCTTATAAATTTCTGAGAACAATTTTGAAAGAATTCAAGAAAAATAACAAGTTGTTTTCTTTGTTTTAACAAATTCTGTGGAATTTTTGCATGATATTGCTGACACTTATCCTTAAAGGACTAATACACAATACAGTTCTGAAAATTATAGGCAAGGGAGTATCACGTTTAAGTCAAGGATAAGTTTCCTTCATTACGGTTTGCTACTTTCAAAGTTTCATTTGATGTCTATGAGCCAAAAAGCTTTTGCACACTCTGACCAGTTTCAGCAAGACGATATCATCAAGAAATTCAGTTGTCTATCTTCATCTATTTGCAGGATGGTATTATAGCGTTACATCATTCTGCTGTCTGTCATAAAGTTTTCCATTATTAGAGACAGTTTTCAATTGCCTAGAACTTTGCCCAGCTTCGTCTGTTTGGACTGAAATTTGTCTTGCTGAGTGTTTACTGAAAGCCAAATTATCTTGGAAAGTGCAAGTGAAAATAATATGGTTATTTCTAAGAATGATATTAACAAATATATGTGAGTGTGTGTATGATGAGAGAGTGAGAGATCATTTATCATAAAAGTTTTCTATCCAGTTCTGATGTCTTGGAGAAGGGTAGTGTCTTGCTACGGCTCTTACCTATTCTTTTTGCTGCATTGGAAATACAAAATTAAGAGAATTTTTTCAGACAGACCTATGTGATTGTAGCACATATTAGCTTGGTTGGCACAAAGTGGCCAAAAATGACAAAAATAACTTCCTTGCTACAGAATGTATCCGCTTGCCAACTCTGTGACCTTGTCAAGTCAGACAGTACACCACACCAAGCAAGGAATCCCTACACATCTGCTCCTTTTGAAAAGCATCCACATGAAAGAGGTGAATCCAATTTTGCTTTTTAAGCTGTGTACCTCCTAGAATCTATTTGACTTGGAAGCAGGTTCTGATGCCGATTTTACTATTAAAAATTTAGGGCTATTGCATGGTCAAATATTAAGCATTCATGATACATCAGAATTAAGGATGCCAGGTATCTTAATTTCTGTCTAACCTGTGTATGCATGTTTGTATGTTTGTAGCCTTATCACTTGATATTGTCACTTCCTTTAAAATCCAGCTTATATAATGACTTTTATCACTTAGGGGGCAAATAATTCAGTATTTTGATTTCTTATAATTTGTCTTTCAGTGTTCAAAGTACAACATTCAAATGCTGATTTGAATAAAAAGATATCCGTTCCATGGCTCATAAGCTTCTTCATAAGAGTTTCTAAAACTTTCAAATTAATTCACACATAATTTTTTTTTTTAATTCCCGATTCATGGACACTGCACAAAGCAATTAAGTCCAAAACTAGAGCCTAGAAGAAACTTCTAGCCCATTCAGTGGCAAATTCTGAATCTCCACCCTACAGACAATGTCAATATGCTCTAGCTTGCACAATCTGAACTGAGAAACAGAGCTCACACTCTGACACAACTAGAAAGTATAAATATAACCACTGATTTTCAGCACAATGGTGTCTGAGTGTTTCATAAATATCAGCATCCCATGATGTGAGAATATAGCTCTAGTATCATGTTACAGGTAGGCAGTTGAAGCAAACAGATTAGGGGACATGGGGTAAAAAAAGATAAGGAGGCTCACATAAAGGGAAAATGAAACGTGAAATCACTTTCCGTCAGAATGCTCATTTGGGATACATGAGAACACAGATTAATTTCTCTTTTAGTTTGAAGCAGTTTGAACCAACATCGTTCCATGTTATTCTGAAAGGGATTGTGCTCTCAGTCTTTCTTGCAGTCTTCCCCCTTTCATAGGCAATTTTAGCAGTTATTGAATCAAAGAATCAAAGGGAGACAGAAAAACTTGTATGTGCTCAGGCACTATTGTCCTCCCCTGCAATGTGGATGACCTTGGCTCAAATCCCCAGTCAGGCAAAGGACAGAACTAAACCTTGTTTTTTCACATCTTTTGTTAATGCTTCTTTGTAAAGATCTTTAACTGTTCAAAGTAGATTATGATTGGCTACAGTTGTACTTGGGAAAGCTCAGCTTGCTATAGATCAGATGGCAGGATCTCAGATTGGATATTCAGAAAAGTTTAGATGAAGTATCTTGCTTCACTTCTGTGGGAGAAAGCAGGAAAATATCTAGTTCTCAAGCTCAGTATTCAACTGTCTTCATCACGTGACCACTTTATTTTTTTTCCCTAGAGTTTTCTTTATCATCAGCTATACAATTTCCTACTCCAACAACACAGGAGGAAAGAGTCCTGGAGACAACTTACCTCAATGTATGTCCTTGATCAATTACTTCATCGCTGCCTTTCCTGTGGTGCTAGGCAAGGACCAAGGTAAATGATAGAATTTTGGTGTACAAATAAGATATTTTCATGAAGTGTAACAAAATCTGTGGATCTCAAGTTGCAAAAATCTTCCTTTTTTTTTTTTTTTAATCTAGTAATAATGGAAGGTAAAGAGGAAAAAATTAACTTTGAAAGAATGCTTTATATTTACCTTACCTACACAACTGTTTGGCTCTGAAAAATTTTGTCGAAGTTAAAAACCAAAGCAAAACAAAACTTAGGCTACTTGTCAGTTTGTATTAATCACACACACATAACCACAGGTTTAAAAACTTCTCAATATTCTTAAGGCAGTCATAATCTATTTTTCTTTTCTTACTATGCTGCATCTTTTAAATATATGCTTCATTTCTTTGTCATCTGGCTCTGTCTCATGTTGGAATTGCTCCCTGCTGTTAATTAGAGGTGACTATGATTTGATTAATCTCAAACATGTGTTATATATGCACAATATGGAAAACTGTATTCTATATTTTTCTACTTAAAACATGCTTGAATGTAATGGAAATAAGCCAAACATTTTTTAATGACCGAGAACCTAATCTTATCACGATGAACAGTATGGATATGATCAAAGTAAAACATTCTAATCCATTTGAAGTGTTAAAAGTTCACAGAAATATACACTAATCATGCACAGTATTTCTCAATATAATAGAAACAGGATATCAAATACATGAATGCATACCATCTGAGCATCATTGCTATGTGTAAATCATAAGTTCTCCACCTCTCTCTCCATTTCCACAAAGTTTTGTTTCAGTCTGACAATTTACTTTTCCTGGTCCCACACTGTTGGCATGGTTCCCATGTAGATTTTTTGAAGACACTACTCACATTTTTCAGACCTAAGGAGCTAGCAGTCAACAACGGCTATAACATTTCCATATTATTTCATAAAGCTCTTGGTCTTGAAAGGTCTTTAATAACTAAAGTACAAATGTAAGCTAATTTATTAGGACAGGATTATTCATATACTTAAATTTTGAAGTTAGCCATTATACAATTATATAAGAAAAGTTCACTACATAAGGAAAGTTAAGCATGTGATTAAATGTTTTCTGAGTTTATAAGCATCTTGAAAGATCACTCCTAAATAGAAAAGTTTTGAATACTTTATGCCACATTAACATAACTGTCCATGCATTTTTTTGTGAAAAAAAAAAAAAAAAAGTACTGTGAGTATTAAAAAAGTTATCTAAGAGATTTCCTTAGGCTATTCAAGTGACATTATTATAAGTAAGTTAAATTTAACAATTTTAGTATTTATAAATGACAATTATTTAATTTGCTGGCTGTAACTTTTTTGATGTAGAACTTTGTTGTTATTATTATAATTATTATACAGCTTCCAGTGGTAAGTGAAATATAATTCTAATTAATTTTTCCTACATCTGTATACAAATCAATAACTGTACGCTTCCCAAAGGAGAAGCATGTTGTATGGCCCTCCAAGTTCCTAATGAATGCAGATAAGCTGACCTTTCTCTGACAACTATGAATATTGTTTCACAATTTTGCCATTGAAATTGCTGCAATCAGCAACTCATACAGCAAATATGGGGCCAATATTAGTTGTAAATAAATACTCATTGCAAGAAGGTGTATTGTATAGTTACCATAGTGAACAAACTTTATGCTTTTGGGAATCAGTTCCCCTAACATATTTTGTTGAGTAAGGCCTTCAAAGAAAACATGAATGCCCTCTTTACTTGTATTTAAAAAAGGAGTATCTTCTATATCCTTGAAATATTCTAGTTTTAATTCTCCTTTTTTAAAATTGTTTGAAATACAAATACCTTCAAACCTTTAACTATACTTTCTAACATAACACCTTTTTCATAAGTAGGGCATTGAACCTGAAATGGAAGGAAGATTACAGTCAGAAATAAAAAAGCAGGATTCTGAATTTAAAGGGGGCAATATGTCCATGAAAATTCAGTATTTCTCATGCAATGATATAATAAAACTGTGAATGAAAACAACAGATATGAAACAATGAGCTACTGTAGTACTACTACGTCTAGTATTTCTTCTCATAAACACTTTTCAAAGAGTGCTGGAAAAATTAACGTATAAATGAAATGTATAGCACATTTTTAACTTCTATTTTAAAATGAAAGCCTATAAAGGTTTAGGAGGAATTGAAATTTGGAACACTTGCAATAGATCTTTCTATTTTCTACAAAACATTAAAAATGTCTATGAAAATGCTATTTAGAACAGATTTGAAGAAATAGTACATATATTAAACACATTAATTACAGATGCATATTGAAATCAGAGACAGCAACAGAATCCAAGAAAAAGAAACAATAAAATGTTCTGGTTTATCATTTCTATTCAGCAAAAAACTGGAAAAACATATGGCTGAAAAATACCAGCCCCAACTGTATACTATATTAATTAATATGTTTAAAAGTGTCCTTGTTTTGAAGACAGAACTTATTAAATTCTTCAAATTAATTTCACTAAAGTTATTAGTTCTCTTTGTCCTATTTTCATGTTTTGCAATAAGTAAGGTCTGATTTAATAAGCTTTCAATGCTCAGAGATCATAATAGAATATCAACTAATGCCAGGTTCATATAGTATGTGTGATATTTTAAAAGAACAGTCCTTTCTTGATGACATTTCCTCAAGATCTCTACTCCCATACTTGTAATTCTTTCATGTTCAGAATGAATCCCTGCTACATCTCATTCAATATTGATCTTCAAGGCATTTCTCCCAGTCCTTTTCCCAGTGTGGTCACTGAACAGTATAAAAGTTCAATAGGAAGATCAGCTGCTTATCCACTTTTTGCTAAAGCAATTTGTATTATGGATTTATTTTAGCAGTCTACAGTGGCAGTTGCTGTTTTTACTATTTAAATGCTTTGATTATCTGACCTTGCTTACTTTATCTTTTTAAGTGCTGTGCATGGGCTTTAAAGTTGATCAATAAATGGGGATTCCTCCACCACATTATGTTGAAATCAATCCTTATTCAGACTATTTGTATTTCACTCTTATGAGTCCATCTGTCTTTCTTAATTTTATATTCTCTTTTCTTAAATAATTTTGCCTGCCACTGCAAATGCTTACTGTCAGGTAGATTTCCGTTGCAATCAATTCAGCTTTTCCCAGTAGTAACTGTAGTCTCTGGGAAGACACAAATGTATAGGATCATATCCTATACCTGGAGAGTCATCTCCTATATTATTATTATTATTTTATTTATTTATGTAAGTATTTGTGTCATAAGTACTGTGAAAGTCAATAAATGCAAATTTTTTCTTACTTCAGGTCTTTTTCCAGTAATGTTTAGAAAACAAAGGGTTCTTGGACTCCCTAACTATAGCTTTATAGTTTTATGTTTATAGTTTTATGTCCTCTGCATTAAAATCAAACTAAATGGTACAAGCTTATTAAAATTTTTGAGATATTCAATTTCGATGAGAGAAACAGATAAAGTAATGGAGCCAGCCAGCCTTCAGCTATGTCACAGTAGACCTTAGAATTCTCTGATCAAATTAAAGAACTATAACTAGTCCTGAATTTTTGCAGTGCAAAAAATTGCAACCTCTGAGAAACATTTCTTTATATATGGTATCTAATTTATTTAATATAGATAAACATTTAAAATATTTCAATTTTTTTAACTTCTTAAAAATTTTAAAGTTTACCTTGCTTAATTCATAATGAAAAGGTTAGCATAGCTGTAAGAAGTCTTAACATGGATATGTCAAAACAGAAAAGGAAAAAGAAACTAAATATAAAGTCTAACAATGCAGTTAACATGCTATTCACGGAGTCCTGAGCACTTAGGGGATTATCCACAAAGAACATATAAAACTTACTGAATTACTAGTTTGATCTCATTTAAACATCTCCACAAATGTTCAGAAAAGGGAATACCATTTCCCCTTTCTTTAACTAAATCACATATACACACAAACATTCATTTGGATTTCCATTAAATTAATCTGAATTGAAATACAGTCAGTCACTTCACTGATTTCCTGTAAAGCTTACATCATAATTCACTACTCCTATAATAAAGCATCACAATTGCAAAATAAAATCATGACCAATGCTTAATATTAAAATAGTTTTCATCTTCAATCTTGCAAACTTGTGAACAGGTTTTTACTTGTTTATAAGGTAATTGGTTTTGTGAAACTGCTGCCATTCATATATGTTTGAAAGACTGAGGCCTAGAATGCCATTAAGATTTCATACTACTTCACTCAGCTTGCTAGACAATACATTGTTTTTCCATGCATTGAAAGAAACTTACCTGCTTCTTCAAATTTTCTAGTTCTTCAGCTGATTGAAACTATTTCTGCTTATTCCAGGTTATTCCAGGTCTGGTGGACATGGGCCTTGAGAAGCTGGTATTCTTCCTCTTTCTTTCATGCTGTTATTCTTACCTTAAAGTTCTGCACACTTTTCCTCATTTTTAAGAGGAAATAGGAATTATTCCAATATAAGTTTGACAGTGGTAAACAAAGAGAACCTTTTACAGTGGCTGGGAACATTTCTGCCTCAGTTGTAGCTCCATATGGTGCACACTGTGATGTCTCTGATGAGAGGGGAAAGACAAAAGGGGACATGACCACAAATATCTTAAACATTCATATAATTAGAAGACATTAATATTAACATAGAAAAAATAATGGAAAAACAGAGGTTTAAATCATAATAGTAACAATGATGAATATTTGGCCTATTTTGTGAAAGCTATTATTAAACTTATGTTAAAAGCATCTTCCTAGTGAAAGTAAGCACATAAAGTAACTAATACTAGGCAGTGACTAAATGAAGAAAAACAGATCAGGATTTTTACTGGTAATTGTGTATGTGCATGAAAGAGAAATGGCTGTGGCATCTAGTATAGAATGTAACCCATACTGAAAAAAGCAGCAAATATGCAACAGTTCCTCGCACAATGGCATGATGCCATTTTTGTTCTTTTCTGGAAATGGATAATTTCAGAAATGCAAAATAATGGTTTCTAAGATTTCCCTATTTAAAACTTCAGTATGTATACATATACTTTTTAAATGATTGACTAGTAATTGTATTGAAATCCTGCCCTCTCAGTACTTTTATAAAGAATTTTAGTTAATGCAGGATGTCAATCCTGAAGAAGAATCAGTTTTTACTGATAATTCATTTCAGATTTTCAGGGGAGCATTCTGTCTCTCCTTTTAAAATTCCACTAAGAAACGCACCTATTTCATTATGGGGCAAATTCCTTTAAGCTGTTCTGGAATTTGTAGGTGTAAGGAAGGGGGATGCTTTTGTCACAGTCTTAGCCACTTAGAAAATAAAAATTAAAATGCAAAGGAGGATAAGAATTACTAGAAGGTGTTACACAATAGCATCTAGTAAACGGTGGGAGGAAGGGCTCGACTTATGCAATACTTACTAACATCACTTGTGAAGATTTTTCATTTTATTGTGACAGCAAAGGGAAAATTTAGAAGAATTCACTGCACCAAATATTATGCATTTCTGCAGAGCACAGCTTAAAAAAGACAAGTCCATACTATTTCTCTCAGGTGGGTAAATGTTAAGAGAGAAGAATCCAAGTTTCATGATGCAGCAGCACAAAGCTGGGAAGTGAAAATTATGTTGCAGCAGAGTCTTGAAAATATGACTGTAAAAGTTAATCAATAAAATGTCTATTCCTGTCTATTCACTAGAGGCCGCAGCTGCATAGCTTCACACAATCGATACTACAAATTATTACGATTTCCAGGTTCCCACTGGACATTCTGAACAAATCTTTCAAGTGTAACAGGCTTATACTGGAGGGGGTGGGGGTGTTACCTTGGGTTTATTTCCTCCAGAATAAGTATACAACAAACAAAGGTTGTGACTTCTAAAAATTTCAGTTGTTTCTCTCTGAAATACATGTATTTTGGGCACCCTGTGAAATTAGCAGAAAATATTTTTATTCTATTTTAGAACTAAATATTTTTATTCTCGTAAACTAATAAATATAGTGGAGCTTCTATTGTTTTTAAATCCTAGTCAACCATTTGCTTTTTTCACCACTTCCAGGAAAAATTACTTTTAATGTATAACCTCACAACAAGGAAATAAAAGCATACAGAAATGGACTTTTCCCCTCAAAGGCCCCACAACAGCTAGAGCAGATTATCAGCTCTCTGTGTAGTTTTAACTGACCAATTTATGCTGCTGCATTTTTCTTTGTATGGTTTTATGCTCTCGCCTTGATACCAGCTGCATTTACCAGATTCATGAAGTAGGAAGGTAGGTAAAGTCCAGGACTGTATGACTTTGAATAAGTCAGCACCAAAGGGATGCTACTTTACAACACATGCAGTACCCTTCATAGTGACTGAACATAACCCTTATGACATTCCCTGTCCCAGAACACCCAGGGGACAGAGATCCATTGTTCTTTCTGTCTCCCAAGGAACAGAAGAGAGCAGATACTGACTGGCACAGCATGACTGTTTTCAGGTACACAGTAAGATGTTATTTTAAAGAGGGATTTTAATATTTAAAATCTCCAACTTTGTTGTTCAGTTTTTAGCTTTGTTAGTTCAACTTTATTAAAGTGGTTTTAAATCTGCAGTTTTAATTTTCCAGGTTCAACAAATACTTGGCTGACTGTGATCCTGCAGTAATAAGTCAGAGTACTTTTAAAAAGCAATGGTATCATAAATTTAAGGTTAAAACTTAAGAGTCAATAAAAATATTTTATCATCTATAGAGCTAAGAAAAGATTCCCCTAACTCAAAATTTATTATGCTTATGTACTAAAGTAAGAAACTTCCAAAGTCATGGAACAAACATAGAAAATAGAACAGAAAAAGGTAGGTTGGTTAATTTTTGCATGTCAACAGATTCATTCAAGTTTTATTTGTTCACACAAAGTATAATATAAATCTATTAAAAAGTCCCTGTGAAAGTCTTCTAAAGATTATCATTTGGCCTTCTATTTCAACATTATTTAAACTCATTTCCCTGAACTTTTGCAAAACTCTTGCTCTCTCAAAAGCTGTATTTCATCACACAATCGATCAGTTACAGCTGGGAGTTTCAATCCATCCCGCCCCCCCCACACACACACTATCTCACACTAAGTTACCACAACCAGTAGTCGTAGAAGTTTGTAACCTTTTTATTTTCAAAGATACATCTACAAGAATTGGCCTAACGTGGAATTTTGGCAACAGAGGAATCAGTTGAAATGGTTAAGCAAACCCACTGTGGCAAAAGATTCAAGCTAGGTTAGAAAAGTAAATCAGTGACACTATTCTCCCTAGAGAAGCACTAGTAATGTCTTTAGAGATATAACTACAGGTTGAAAACCACCAAGCTATTTTATTTAAAGAAATGAAGACACATTACTGGAGAGAATGTTTTTTCCATGAAACTTTTCCCAGTCTTCAGCAGAAAAATTAACTTTAAACATTTGAACTACAGAAAGGATTAAGTTCCAGTCTAAAAGTCATTTACACTGAACATACATTTTCATATTTTGATTCGAGATGCATGATGTTTATGGCATCTGAACTTAGCAAACCTTCTCTCAGAGGAGATTTGTGCAGATAGTCTTTGATGCTTGCCACAAATCTGAGATAAAACATTTAGCTTAAAATGTTCAGTCCACCACTAAATGAACAGACTTCTTTTTGCAGCCAAGCTCTCTCGTATAAAGTATTCATCTATGCTATTACGCTGTGGTATTATAGAACAGCTTGAGATTCTGTCTGTATATTTAGCAATTGCTTAATATAACATAACTTTAGTAAGAACAGAGTAACTGTTTGCATACAAAAAGAATCAGCTGAAGGGAGTAATTTTTACCATACTCTAAATCTTGAAAAATCTGAATAAAGAATCAGTTTGTGGCTCAATATAAAAATATAGCTAACATTAAGCTAATTTTTAAAAGCTAATTGTTGAACACTGCTACTTTTTAATGAAATCCTGAGAGTTAGCATTCAGTCTAGTAGATACTAAATTTGGCTGGCAAGAGCAGAAGTACTTTTTTCAGTGTAAACTTTTCTAAAGTATACAGTATGCATTTTTTTCTTCATTTATTTTAGCAATCTCATATGTGCCTTGCTGTTGTGACTAAAAGTTCAAACACAAAATTTCCTTTAATTTGGTAGTGTCTTGCTTAGAGGCAACTTCTTTAACAAAAAGAAAGACAATAAGACCCATATGTAACCTTTGGTCTCTAAAAAGAGGAAGATGAGAATGCCATTAATAGATAGGTAATAAATAATTACACATACTATTCTACTTCAACATTACAAAATCTTTTTAATTTCAAAAGCAAAGCATACCGCTAATAATAGTATTTTTTATCATTCAATTTTTAAAGTGTAGAATATATTTTAAAGCGTACATTAATCAATCATTTAGATTTAATAGTTTATTCAACAGAGTTATAGAACACATTTACACTGCATCTTACCTGAGAGAAATGATTAATACAGTACATATTAAAAGGATTTACTGTTGACTTTAATGTCTTCTGTTCCTTGAATACTGAAAAAGCAGTAACTCACTTGTAATCACTAATTTCTTCTTCAGAAGCTATAATATGTTCTCTCAGGGTCTTCAGCTCTGTCTGTGATTTTCTACTGTTCTGTTCTTGGCGAACTGTTTCTGCTATTTGCTCACTTAGCTGCTCTTGAGTTGCTTTCAAGCTGGATTCCATTAGAAGAAGTTTTTCATCTTGACTGGCAAGTTCTTGGGCTGAAAGATAAAAAAAAAAAAAAAAAAAAGGCATTACATTTTAAACCCAAGCCGAGAGATATTTTAGTTTTAAATGTAGTGCAGTGCAACCCTCTGTAAGAGCTGGGCTAATATTGTTTTCAGGAGGAGAACATCACTCAGTTCCCAGATCTTGAGAGGAAAATGTACCACAAACATATTAATAGCTGGCTTAAGTCTCTTTCATTGTATTCCAGTAAACTTAAATAAAGAAACTTGGATTCAATATTCTGCAAACATTTAAACCTCTACCAAATCTTACTGTATATACATATATTCAGTATTTACTTCATTCTAAAGCAAACACCTATTGCCTTCGTATTTGATAACGTAAGTCAATCTAGAATTCAAAATCACAATTTTGAAAAGATAGCAGATTTTCTACCATTTTACAATTATAATGTATATAATGTAAGCTCAAAGTCTTCGATTTCATTACGATTTTTCATGAATTACAGAGCACATACATAGTAAAAACCTGTTCTTTTCCAAGGTCATCCAATAGATGGCAATCTTTCCTTAGACCAAAAGAAACCATAGCTGTACACTGCCAGCTCTCTCAGAAAAATAAGTGATTTAAGACAAAGACATTTTTCCTTTGTTCTTTGTTGACCATTTTCCTAAAAGATATATGTACACAGGTTTTAATTTAAATATTTGACCCTTAGTATGTGCATGCATGAGTTTGTGCGGGTGTGTGGATGTATGTGTACATGCTCAGACACAAATCCACACACATGTATTTGTTTTTATACTCTTTCATAAATATATGGCTTCAGGCATATAGGCACATTTAGTCCCCAGGTTTAAGATATCATGGAATAAAACTAATCATTAAAACAAGTGCTTCACACAAGCATTTTATAGTACGCATTCCCTTCATTACGTAGTACTCAAATGATTTTGAAATTTGACACCAGAAAATTTAAGAAATTAAGAAGCTTTTAGTGATAGCACTTCAGTAAGTATCATAAAGGAGGAGTTCACATGATCATAAATAAAAAAGCCTTTTTTTAATGTGCCGTAGTATAATATTAAAGAGTGATAAGTACACAAGGCTTCAATGAAGTCAGAAAACAGCATTTTCCAGGCTTAGATGGACAGAATACTTTAAAGAAAAACCTTTGTACTCTGTTAACATGATTCTGCATTTATTGTCTAACGTCCGACAACATTCACAATATGCACAGGACCTAAATTCAGCTATCATATCTACTTTTATGAATTCAGAATATCCAGAAGATCAATTTCTTTATATAAAAAATTGCTTTGTTCTTTTCTCATCGACAGTAACAGAACCCCACTTCTCACAAAACACAACAACAGTTACCATTTCTGTCATTAAAAGTAACGTATACAAACTGTATAAATTTGTTCCTCAGGAAGGTGCACAGCTAACATTAACAGCTAAATGCTTAACAAACAGTACATATCACCCACAGCTCATCTTTACTGAGCACCAAGCAAACCTGAATCTCCGTGAACTAATGAGTTAAACAGTTATTAATGTCAACACATGTTAAAAAAGTACAGTATAATAAACAACTTACAACAGGCTTGCTTTCATATCTTAAAAGTCAGCAATTTTTGTATAGACAAGCCAAAGCTGCTGTCATTCAATAAGAAATATAATATATAACAAAATTCTATTTGTCGGTACATTTTGGACCCATTTCTGCAATACATTTGTGCGTAACTTTCCTGTGCTAGATGGTCTCGTTTAAGTCAATATGACTGCTTATTTTATTAATGTTAATTATCTGTGGGCTCCTAGTATTTGATCTGGGTGTGAAATCAAAAAAGAGTAAATATTTTACATGTAATACTTCTTCCACTTAAAGTTTTTCAGCTGTTGGTTTTTTTTGTTTGTTTGGGGTTTGGTGGTTTTTTGTGGTTTTTTGTTTGTTTGTTTGTTTGTTTGTTTAATGTAGAATATGATCCTTTGTATGTCACATTGAATATATTCAGGTATAAAGAATTTTTAAGTCACTGTCTATTTTATTTTAAATAACATTATCTGTATTATCCAGAAATGGGTATTTTGCAATACTTTAAAAGTTCTTAGAAGTAGTTTAGAGGTCTGATACGTTGCCTGGAGGTGGAATTATCTTCCAAAATGTATTTTGTTTATATCAGTGTTGGTTTGTAAACAGATCTAACAAAACATATTTTGTATTTGGCATACCTATTTAAACATATAAAACATTATTTAGTCACTATTTTTACTAGTCTGTTTTAACTAACAATGTCCTGGTAAAAAAGGGTTAAATTATTTTAAGTTTACCTATGCCTTGGACTTGAGCCTTGGTTGATCCCAAGCCAGAGGCACTAGCAGCTGCATGCTTTATTTACAATCCCTTTGTCAGACTTACAACTGCCCCAGGCTATAACATAGTGTACCTAATGTTCAAACTGGCAGGTAATCT
>NC_134277.1:134844338-134921838 GCF_949628215.1 Phalacrocorax aristotelis | reverse complement strand
CTTTTTTTTTTAAAACAAAACAAAAAAAAAATTAAACAATCAACACGGCTTCCTCATTAGTTGATTTCCAAGCTGTCTGCAGACAGCCTAGACCTTGTACATCTCTTTCTGAAACCCACTCAGAAAATTAGTGGGATGCTGTTTTTTATTATTTTCAGTATACTAGTAAAAAAAAAATTTTTTAAAGACAGAAACAATTAGAGTATCTTAAATGCTGTCATTGCTAATTGAAATTACGTGTTTGGCAAAATTCACAAGTAAGTACAAATTATTTCTGCTCATTGTGTAGTTTGGTAATGCGGATATTACGCTATTAATAAAGCCCAAACCTTTCCACCTTGTCAACACTTTTTGTGCTGGGAGAATTCACAGAGCAAGGTAAAAAGAATAAATAAAACCCCTAGGCCTGTGTACCTTTTACCCCAAGAAAAAGTATGACAAGGCAGATTTCTGATATTGAAAATGAGTATAAATGGGATTTGCAGTTAAAACTGGCAAATACAAACATAAAAATATCTACAAACTTAACAGAGGTCATATTACTGTGTTCATTTTAGTTTTATCAGTATGCATTTGACAGCATTGCTATCACAAACTCTAACATGTTCTGAACGTAGAGACAAACACCAGAGAAATATATACTTACAAAATTTGTGATAAAGTATTTTTTTCTCTAGAATTCATAACAAATATGTATGAAGTAGTGCACGCCCAGCTCCTTCACATTCTATTGTGCGATGTGATTTATAAAGAGATAGCTGGCTTGCTCGTTCTCATAGCAAAAGCACACCTGATCTTTTTGACTATAAAGTTTCCTGGCATCGGTAAGGTCTCCTCCAAACTGTGTTATCTGCTGTTCTAGCTGAGCAAGTTCCACTTTGTGTTTCTGCTGGGAAGCTATTACATCCCGATGCAGTCACTGTAAGGTCTTCTCTAGTTTTTCAATTTCAAGAACATTTTTTTTCCCTGTTGGTCAAGTATATTAGCAGCTTCAGTTTTTTGTTCCTGTATGATCTGCTCACATTCTTCAACTCTGGAGGATTTTTCATTGTATTGATTTTTCAACATCACAAGCTCATGTTTTAAATTAGAAATTATTGTACATTATACCAGATGTCCTGATTCCGTTATCTATCATTTAAGAAACATAAATTATAGCTCTATTTCCAGATTTCAAATGCTGAGCCTGTCGCTACTTGTGATTTGTATTTTATTTTCAGTGAACAGAAATATTTGAAAAGATTTATTAAATTTATATGTAAAATAAATTTCTCATTTATAATCCTAAAATGCAGAGTTATATCTTCATTACCTGTAAAGACACAATTAGATAATAGTGCTATTATTCTAACTCCAAAAAGTCTATAAGACTACTTGATTAATTTTATTTCATTCTGGTTGAGCTAGTTAATTTCTGTGATTCTGCGATATATTTACTTATCTGTTCCAAAGATTCAAGTGCATAAACCTTTACATTAGATGTCCATGATTGGATTGGTGTCTGCCAAATCAGACTGAAGTTGAAATATGACATTCTCTTTTTCAGAAATCTTTAGGAAGTACAGGACATATTCTGGTATGTATGTTTCATAAGATAAACCACTAAATATTGTTAAAAATTGCAATGCAGGTTTCTGGTTTAAAAAAAAAAAAACAAAACACAACCCAAACCCAAAAAAACCCTCAACTTCTTTTGAAGGTAGACAATTTTGTCCTTGAGCTTTTAGATATAATCTCTGTAGTAGTCTTTGGGAACTCCTGTTTCTTAGGTAATTTTTACGGTCCCTCTGTGATAAAGGCAGCTCTTCTGTCAGCTGATCAGTTGTTTTCAAATGTCTGGTTTTACTTGCGTTTATTAATTGCGTTTTAATTGCGTTTATTATTATATAATCTAGGTATTTGTGAGTTCAGCTATAAGGATGTCAATGTTATTCACTTTTGGTTTGGTAGTCAACATGTCCAGTCATTATCATAAAATAGCACAATATATAAAATTACATATGTCAGAGAGAATAGAGCCTCTAAATAAGCACGTATATAAGCATAGTTGCAGGTATTTAATTGTCATATTTAACCTTTCTCCTAATCAAACTCTTCAGTTACTATGAATGTGAATAAGACTTTGAATGTCCCAGCTATGGGCCTCCTTAGATAAGAAATAATTTTTATTTCTCTGAATATTCAGTGATTAAATATTTAGAAGCACTAGGTTTATGTATTATTCTTGCTTTTTTTAATATTGATATGACTTTTCTTTAAAATAAGTTTGTGTTCTGATTTACTATTTATTAAACATAAAAGTGAAAATATTAACCAAATATGTAAATGCTATACCTCTGCTAAAAAGATTTGCCACTTCACAACTTCATAGTTAAGACTGAGCTCCTGCTAAAAAGGATGGCATTAAAGGAAACTCAACCAGCCATCGAATTAGTTCTCCCACTTGGCTAATTTGTATGCAATTTAGAGAAGAAAAGAAGTTTAAAGACAAACAGAAATTACTCTCAGACTGTTTCCCTAAGTTTGATAACTGATTTTTGGAGAAAGGATGGACATCTTTCCTATGAAAAACCTCTTCAGATCTTCTCTTCAAACCAGAGACCTCAACATCGCAGAGTTCCTAAGGATTCAGAACTACCTCTGTTTTTTAAGACCACTTCCTAAGACAAGTACCTACATATCTCCTAAAGCCTATTCTGGGCTCAGTTGTTTTCTAGGTAGTGGTTCAGCTATTTCTCCAACAAACTGTGTGGCAAATGTCCCTCAGCAAACACTTTTTTTGAGAGAGAGAGAGAGAGAGAGGGAAATTCTAAGTTATTTGGTCATTTTTTTGAGATGTTATTTCTTTGAGTTCTTTTGAAATCTAACTCACTGTATTGCCTTTGTTCAAAGAACACAGAGAGCTATGTGACAGAGAGTTTAAAAAAATAAATTTTAAGACTAATGCCCATTTATTGTTTATTCTTCAGAAGTGAAAACTTGTTAGGATCTAAGACAGCATGTGGTATTCATTTATCCCTGAAGGTGGCTTAAACTTGCTTTTAATAACCGTAAAAAAAAAAAAAAAAAAAAAAAGAAGAAGAAAGAAAAATCCACTCATCAGTATATAAAAGATGTCCAGTTTTGTCTAATAAGTGTAAAATACGATTCTTCATACTCAAAATCACAAACTAACATTTTTAAGTTGAAAATGGCAATTCTACCTGTTTTACACAGAACAAAGTATTTCATCAAGTATTTCTTCTGTCCCATAGCTTCTCATCTAGCTGATGTTTATTATTTAGAAATATGCTTAATTTAGAACTAAGGACTTAAGGTGTATGAAGAATGTCCCCTACGTCCCCTGAGAGGTTGGTCCCGTATTCTGTAATGCACCCTGTTAAAAGAAAATGCCTTCTTTTTGACACAATTTTTTCTAGTTTTCTCTCTTGACCTCATTGTTGAAACTCATTGTCTTCTGTTAGATTAACAGGACCTCTGGTATTATTAAATTTCTACTTCTGTAGTTGCTAAAGATTATGTAAAAATAAACTGTTCTTATATATTGCAGAGAGAAATGCACTTAGGTTTTCTTGTCTCACAGCAAGTTAGCTTTCTGGCCTCAGATCTTTCCAATAACTCTTCTGAAATTACCAGCATTTGCTGTACTGATTTTCAAAGTATCAGGCAATCACTAATAACAATATTGAAGTAACAGCATCGTCTCTTTTTATGCAGAAAGTGGTAACATCTCTGTAACTCTATTAAAAATTTCCATAGTTATAGATCAGAAACTTTGCTGGCACTGTATCCTAATGACAGTACATATTAAGTTGATTATCCAACATGATTCCTAAGTCCTTTTTACTAAAATTTTCTAATTTTCATTTTCTAAAATTGGCCTCTCAACCTGTAAGCATGCTATTTTTTGAGATCTCAACCGAAACTCACAAAGCTCTGCATTTTGGGGGGGGTGGGGGGGGGGGGAAATGTGGTTGAAACGTATCCACCTTTCTTTAAGATTTAAATCAGTCAGCAAAAACAACCAGATTTTGCCATTTATCACTTCAGTGTTTTTGTTTCATCTACGCACTTCATCAGCAATAATTTTGTCTTCTTCTAGATCACTGACAATGTACAAAACCAGATTCTTTTGCAACTTCACTATACATACACTATTAGGTTATATCTGTAAATTTATTATATATGATCTCTCAGCTCACTGTTACAGTTTTTGATATTACTGTATTTGATACACACCTACTGTGTATAGTCAAAAAAAGGTCTTCTTGATGGGCTGAAATGAATTTTCCTTGCTCTCTCCCACTGAAAGTCCTTCCCTACCTCCCCACCAAACTGTAGGGAGATTTTTCTGAATTAGATCTTTTTGCTTGCTTGCTACTTTCCTCACACTGATGCTTCTTTCATATTTTCCTAGGGTAGGAAAAACATTGTCCCATACGGATGGACAACTAGTTGGAAGGCAATTAAAGCTGATGATCCCTGAAGGTATTTCTGATAGCTTTTCAGTGATGATCTGACAAGGTGTCGGATGCTTGACAAGATGTCAAGCACTCTTCCTGACCAAAACCTCTTTTCTGGAGGGTATTTCAGGAAACTTGATTTTGACACAAAACACAAAATAAAGTTTGGGTCGTAAATGGTAGATGATTCACCTGAAAAATCCCCCTGCATTTTTTTTCCCTCTGATAGCTCCAAGCAAACTTCTTGATCTGGTTCATCCCGTGGTTGTAGAAACAGCAGTGTCTGAACAGCACATGAAAGAAGCTTAAGGGAAAAAAATATGCAAGAGAGATTAAGGCAGGCTCACCTTAGACGTAACTGCTGTCTGGGTACTCTGAGAACCACAGACCTATTCAGCTTCTCCTCAGACATAAACCAGAAATGTTTTAACATTTGCAGCTATCTGCATCATGATGGATCTTGTCTTCCATCACAATTAACAAAAGAATATCAGAGCTTGAGTTTTTTTCCCTAAGTTAATCATATTTTCAGAATCCTGAAGTTTTCCTTCTGTATATTCAGCTTTATTCATCAGCTGTTTGCAGTCTCCTGGCATTAATTTCCATGCTTTTCATCTCTAACCAAGGTGCCTTCTAAACTAATGAATCTGTCCTTGATAATTGTAGGAGTGTGAATTTGGGGCACATAGTGAAGTTTCCTTAAACAGTTCCCACCTATTATTTACAGTACAAGGTACCAGTCAGCTGATATCCCTGGAGAATCCAGTGACTAGATAGAAAAGGGGGGGATGGGGGGGAAGTAATTCTGGTTTCTAAAATGTTTATAACAGATAGCTAATAAATAGTTACTGTGTTAAATGTGGTTTATGCTGCACACACAGACAAAACTAAAGGTAAAAAGGTTCTGTAATATTTCAGTTTGTGGTCTCATAGAAAAAAGAAAGGAAACATAAGAAAATAAAAAGCTAAATGCTGTTAGATATCTTCTGCAAACAAAGTCAAGACAATTATTACCTTGCTTGTTATTGTGTAGGAACATATGTGCTTACTATGCAAGATGTAAATCTGGTAAAGCATTGGTTTTCCGTGCAATCTACTAAATAAAAAAAAAAAAAAGTAGGAAAACTGAAGAAAACATCAAAATAGAGTACTCCGATTCATTTCCATCTGATGTGTACTGGGCTAGAATTATACTATTTATTTAAAATCTCACCCTGTAGTTTATGTTGATGACTCAGGTTGAACTGTAAGTATGGAGGCTTTACATATATAAAATGTCAGTTAATTGGGTTTTTTTAGAAGGGCTTCCACCTTCTAGTGGTTCATCTGAGGTTGTACCATGTGAAGGGTTTATGTGAACTGAATAATAACCTTGTATTTGTAGGAGCCTAATACTTTTGAATTATTGCACCAAAATAATGCTAACCTTGGCGAATTATGCTCCAGGTAGGAATATTAGTTCTAATGCACAAGATTTCTAACAAATTCTGGAAAATACTACCTAATTATTTTATTTGCAGAATACTTAATGAGAAGTTTCCGTCAAACAGGATTTATCATAAATTTGGCATAGGGACTTCTGATAGGCATATGTTTTGAAGAGCTGTTGCAAAGACCTTGTTAAACATCTTCATTAATGGTCTGGATGATGGGGCAGAGTGCATCCCCAGAAAGTTTGGTGATGCAACAAAACTGGGAGGAGTGGCTGATATGCCAGAGTGTCATGCTGCCACCCAGAGGGACCTTAAGAGGCTGGAGAAATGGACTGACAGGATTCTCATGAAGTTCAACCAGCAGAAGTACAAAGTCCTTCAACGAGGGAGAAATAACCACATCCACCAACATATGCTGGTGGCTGAATGTCTGGAAACCAGTTCTGCAGAAAAGGCCCTGGGGTTCCTGGTGGACACCAAGTTGAACATGAGCCAGAAACGTGCCTTTGCAGCAAAGAATGTGAATGGTATCCTGGGCTGAATTAGGCAAAGGGTTGCCAGAAGGTCAAGGAAGTCAATCTTTCCCCTTTATTCAGCACTGGTGAGGCCACACCTCATCTGATGTGTCCAGTTCTGGGCTCCCCAGTACAAGAGAGTCATGGACATACCAGAGAGAGTCCAACAAAGATGATCAAGGTAGTGGAGGACCTCTTCTATGAGGAAAGGCTGAGAGAGCTGGGAGTGTTCAGCCTGGGAAAGAGAAGGCTCAGGGGAGATCTTATTAATGTCTATAAATACCTGAAAGGGGAGTATGAAGAAGACAGAGCCAGGCTGTTTTCAGTGATGCTCAGTGACAGGACCGGATACAATGGGCAAATACTGAAACACGGGAAGTCCCTTCTGAACAACAGGAAACAGTTTTCACTGGGAGGGTGTCTGAGCACTGGTGCAAGTTGCCCAGAGAAGTGGAGTCTCCAACCTTGGAGATATTCAAAAGCTGTCTGGACAGGGTCCTTGGCTATGTGTTCTAGGCAGCCCTGTATGAGCAGGAGGATTGGACAAGATGACCTCCAGAGGTCCCTTCCAAACTCAACCATGTCTGTATCTGTCCTTCCCATATGTGAGTTTTATATAGTGTTCTTACATGTTTGATGCAATGGTTTCTATTCTTCATTGATAGTGTCCTCAGAGAATGGCCCTAATAGACAGTAATGAGTTCCAATTTCTAACACTATACAGCCATGAAACACTAGACTTGAAAGTAATGAACAACTTTTGATACAGGAATTTTTTATTAGTGCAGAGCTAAACCTTTCCCATCCTAGGCCTCAGGAGAGGGAAAAAATTTTCTAAAGTATGAAACTATGGAATACCAAACATGAAATACTAAGACAATTAAGGTCATAAAATTATATTTATAAACAGTATTTTTTAATAATTTAATGATTAGAAAGCACTGAAATAAATGGAATATTACACTATGCCCCAGAGATGATGATTTGGTGTGCAGAATAAACAACATAGTTTTGTATCTTTCAAAATTATTTATCAGCTCTGAAAGTATATGTAGTAAAAAAGTTTGAGGTTATATCTATGGAAAGGAAGTGTAGATGTATAGATAGACAAATGCAAAATCATTAGAGAACATGCGCACGCCATATAGTGTATGAAGGGTCTTATGCTTAAACACAATTGAGTTACCATAGCCTAATTAACAGGTTACTACTATCAACTGGTTTTGGAATAATTGCTGGAGGTGACTTAGAAATTAAACTTATGTTTTTAGAAAAGGTACAGCACTGAAGAAGCTGTCAGGGTGAAGTGCAGCTGATAGGTGAGGAATCCATTCCACGGAAGTTCCCTAGTAACCTTAGATGTTGGCAATGCCAGGAGAACTTGGCGTACCGGCTCTAAGAGGAGTTGTCCAGAGGGTGGAGAGGTGTGGAGGCATCATGGCCAGGCTCTGTGATAAATGGGAACTCGAGGTACTATGGAGATGGTATGCTGCATATTTGCTACCCTGGGCCAACAGTAGGTCACACTTTTGACAAAATGCTGTCCTTTGGTGAACTTTGCTCATTATAATACCATTATGATACCAAAACACACCTCCATCCCAAAAGCTACCCTCCTCTAAGGTGCGACCACCCCTCACTGGGCAGGCGTTTTGAATTTCTTCTAGTCTATCCTTTTAAAAGTAAAGCGAGGAAATTTTACACCAGTCATAATAAAGGTATGTATGACTAGAGTCACTCAAGCTCCACCTGAAAGATAAAAAATAGTATAAAATACATGAAGAGAAAGAGGGTGTTAGGGAAGATACCATCGCATACCATTCTGACTTCTGGGACCAGCTGACAGGCTAAGCCTCCTTCCCCCCTCACTGGGACGTCTTTGGGTAAGATTGAAAACCTCTATAGAGTCACTAAACCTTTAACGTATTAGAGTTGCTTTGCTTTATATTAGAGTCACTTTGCTTCATATTAGAGTCACTTCATATTTGTTTAGCATACTTGCAGCCTAGCAGTGTACTCCTATCTTTGGTATTTATGTGTGTCTTGTAACCAGCAATCTTATCACTGGTAATCCAAAGAACCTGTATGTCTCTTGCTTTAATAAATTGCACTATTTGCTAACCTAGCTGTGATAGTTCTCATTGAATGTGAGCGGCCTGAGCATCTGCCAAATTAGTTACTAACAACAAATACTCCGATGAGTTGTTACTTCTACAATCCTTAGAAAATAAACCGTTGACCAAGTCTGAGACTAAGACTGGACTTAGCTGCACCTAGACTCCTCTTGGAGGAGGAGTTTAGAAAGCAAGTGGGTCCTGTCTGAACCTCGTGACTTAACAGTAGGGTCTCTCCACAGCCACTCCTCAGACTCCTACCATTAACACAACACTGATATACCACAATTGACTGCAGGTGTGATATTTGCTTGCTCTAACTAGAAGTAGTATGCATTTACTTCAACAATGTTAAACATTTCAGTTGACAATTTCCACAATTGAGCTGAAATGCAATAATGTTTTCAGTGATGTGTGTATAACCTGAATGAAGGTATGCACCTACATTTCAAATATCACTTTCCTAGTACTGTTTAAGTGTAAAAAAAAGATAAATATGTTTCTGTGTTGGCACAGATAACTGTACACATAAAACAATATAAAAATTCAGTCAAATTTGAATGGTATCTTACATATTTATGTTACTAACTCAGAGAGAATCACTAGCATTTTTAGGTCTGTGAGTATTACAGGTATACAAATAAAAATAGTGATGGTAAACTAGAGAAGTTAGTACTGCTTTCTGAGTGTCTGTTCTGCTAAGTGTAATACACAGCAGCAGACAAATATGAGAAGGTTGCTACAACTCGCTGCCTTTGAAAGATGTCTTCTGTGCACTAACAGAGAGAAATTAAGTAATCAGGAAGTGTTTACCCCAGCAGGTAGCAGTGATGTCCAGCCATGGTAGCTTGGCATAGCTTTGGGGAACAGATATTTTCAATAGCACTGAAAAAGTTTAGCAAAGTGCAGGATGCAGAACATATGAATGTGTGACTTACGGGAAAGAATGCTTTTTTAAAGAAATGCAGCTCTGGCATTTTTATATTGAAACAGACATGTCAAGATGATTTGTCAATATTTGTGTGCACACATACTAAATGCTATTTTCTCCCCGTACAGTGGGTACCCTTAAAAATGTTGGGTTTGTCTCCAAGAAAGAAGGAGTTTTCTTAAGTAGTTGTAGAATTTCCTATAATCAGAAAGACTGTAAACAAGCAAGGCATTTTTAAAGGCCAGTAAACATCTTGGCAAATCACATAGTAGATCTCAAGTACGTGTGCTAACAAAAATGTCCCATCTAAAGGAGATAAAGGATTTGGAATAAGGTCAATGAGTGTAAGCCTACCCATTCTATGAATGACAGTTATTCATGAATGACCAATGATACCAAGCTGGGAGGAGTGGCTGACATGCCAGAAGGCTGTGCTGCCATCCAACGAGACCTGGACAGGCTGGACAGCTGACCAAGTGGAACCTCATGAAATTCAACAAGAGCAAGAGCAAGGTCCTGCACCTGGGGAGGAGCAACCCCATGCACCAGTACAGGCTGGGGGCTGAACTACTCAAAAGCAGCTCTGTTGAGAAGGACCTGGGAGTGCTGGTGGACAACAAGTTGACCATGAGCCAACAATGTGCCCTTGTGGCCAAGAAGGCCAATGGTATCCTGGGATGAATTAAAAGAATTTTAAGATTATCCCCCCCCTCTGCTCTGCCCTAGTGAGACCACATTTGGAGTACTGTGTCCACTTTTGGGCCCCCCAGTTTACGAAGGACAGGCAACTGCTTGAGCAAGTCCAGTGGAGAGCTATGAAGATGATCAGGGGACTGGAGCATCTCCCTTATGAGGAAAGGCTGAGAGACTTGGATTTGTTCAGCCTGGAGAAGAGAAGACTGAGGGGTGATATTGTCAAAGCTTATAAATATCTAAAAGGTGGGTGTCAGGATGATGGGACTAGGCTCTTTTCAATAGTGCCCAATGACAGGAGAAGGGGCAATGGGCACAAGTTGGAACACAGGAAGTTCCACCTAAACATGAGAAGAAAATTCTTTCCTGTGAGGGTGCCAGAGCAGCGGCACAGGCTGCCCAGGGAGGCTGTGGAGTCTCCTTCCCTGGAGACATTCAAAACCCACCTGGACATGTTCCTGTGCCCCCTGCTCTGGGTGTGCCTGCTCAAGCAGGGGGGTTGGACAAGATGATCTCCAGAGGTCCCTTCCAACCCGTACCATTCTGTGATTCTGTGATTGCTCTTCATCAGGTCAGTTACTGGCCACCATCAGTAAAAAACAAACCAAACCGACCAACCAAAAAAACTCACAGTACAGAAAACAGTTATTCAAAATGGTTTTTAATAGGGTATGTGTGAAAAATATGCAAAAACTTGGTACGAACTGCTATAGTTTTAAACTAGTAGTTATTATTTCCCCAGAATTTATATTGAATGGAAATAAAATTAGCATAGCTGGTGGCAACTATGTGGCAATTTGTACAATCCATTTCAGGGGCATCCAGAAACCTATCACTATCAAAACCATAAAAGAAAAATATTGTCACAATACATATTTATAGACTGTACGGAGTGTCGAACTATAAGGTATAGAGGAAAATATAAAACAAGACGAGCAGACTGGAAGTATATTTATGAAAAATTGAGAAGAAGGATAAGAAAATTATTTTTAACTCAGTAAGTTGTTAGAACAAGGATGCTTTAGACAGTTAAGAACATAACTCGTATCTTTTAAAGCTTATTACATTTAGGTTGGAGTCATGTTTCATGGAGAAATGGGTAATTTCCATTTGACAGATTAATTAATCACAGTTTCATAGCCTAACTATAGGACTTTTCTAATAGAAGATATTTTGGGTTAGCAGAACATTTAACAATATCTCAGCATGTTGGGGAAAAATGCAGGTGTACCAAGTCTGGCAGCAAGTCTTCAGCTGATTTGTTGTACTATAGGTTCTGAGCTATGAAACTTTGAAGACTTGGCTCCCTTTAATCAATATTTTCAACCCTTCATGGTCCTGAGCATTAAAGTTTATAAAAGATTTAATAATTCATTAAAATTTTTCTAATACTGATATTTTTCCAAACTACAGCTTGAAAGCTTATAATTTTTAGGATCAAATAAAAGCAGACTCATGATAAAATCACACAAAACTACAGAATTTTTTATATTGGTCTATCTTGAGTATAAAATTAAACAATAGCTATTCATATTGGGTATGTATATTTAATATGTGCATTTAATATATTTAATATGTCTTTAATGTATATTCAGTTTGGTTTATCTTTTGAAAATATTTATATTCAATTGAATACACATACAACACAGAAAAATTTCTATGTTTTAATTCAGGCAATCATTTACAGCATGAAATAAAACTGTTCTACAAAACGCACAAGTGTTAATTTGTCCTTGTAACAAGAACTAATTGTATTTGGAATTTAACAGACATTTTATTGCAATTATGCATATTTAATAAAAATAATGAAATATCCCCAGCACTTTTAAGTGAACACCATACTTCTGTTGCTTGTTCAGTAATTCCAGTTTTCCAACTCATTGCAGATGTTCTTTATACTTCAGGGGTTGGGGGGAGGAGGGAGCAGGCTGCCTTCGTTACCTTTTCTTAGTTGTTTGGGGGCTTGGGGTCTTTTGATTCTATATTTTGAATACGAAGTTCTTGTAAGTAAGAAATGTATTTTAGGTATTCTTATTCAAAACGTATTCAGTTTTATAGAGCTAATGCTTTATCGTCTGTGATTCAGAAACACAGAACAATATTAGACTTATAGAATCATAGAATACTAGACTTCATTAACAACATTTCCTTTATTTGAAGCTATTTGCATCCATGAAATCATGTCTTATATCTCCTGTGTACTTCTAGTTTGTTACGTATAATTTATTTCAAGCTTTCTTACAGACCTTTTCTTAACTTAAGGGTTATTCATTTTTTTATGATATGAATACGTACAGGAGTCTTGGAAAACAAAAAAAATGCATGTCATGTCTGTGCTCTAAAACTTCTTGCTGCAAATTTGAATGTCATAGGTTTGCAGTCCTGTCTATTTGTGCAGCTATTAGTCTGGGACATTATTTATCAGGTAAAACATGCAACAGATGCACAAGAATAGCTATGCCAAGGTTAGTTTCCTCAGTATATTTTCCAACTTTATTGGCAGGACATCTAGTTTGAACAGTTGTATAAACAATAGTATCAAGAAATTGCAAACGCTATCACATCCTAAGATATTTCGTTGCTTTTGAAGATGTTACAGAAGGTGCCAAAACAAGGGGCAAGGAATAATAATGATGTCATCAGCTATTTCCAAGTAAGGACACTGTAGCTATTAAACTGTTATTATCTACAGTTTAATACATATCAGCATCAGTTTTCAGATCAGGTTTCCCTTCAAATGTTTTTATGCTGCAAGTACATACACCTGAACTTTGAAACAGAATGGAAAATATATGACAATTTTGAAGCAAGTTCCTGGCTTAGAAGACTATGTCAATTGGGAGGGACACCCAAAGTGGCAGTAGCTCTCTTAGGCCTGAATCTTGGAGTTCTTTCTGTGATAAATATAATAATGTACCTCTTAATAAGGAACAAAATGTCATACATAAAGACCAAAATAAAAGAAAGTAATGATATTTTTGTCAAATTCAGGAAATACTTTTCAACTACAGAAATATTGGTGTCTTTCTGATCTTAAAACAATTCCTTATGTTTTAAGACCGTGTATCACTATGCCTTACCATGACAAAAAAAAAAAAAGAATAAAAGTATTAATCTTTTTAATGCCCCAATGAAATATATAATACCTGTTTTATATGAATCAGTTACTAGTTCACTTTCTCAGCTTGATTTAGTTGATCTACCTGTTCATTGCATTTATCATGCTGCTCATGTATCTAACTCTAGATATTTCCCCTTCTGGTTCAGTTTACTGACCTCAGCCTTTTAAAATATTCAGCTAAAAACCAAAGACATTTAATTAGCAAGGTCTGTAGAAGCAATGGGTCCTTGCTTTAGAAATATTTCTTTACTCTTAAATTGCTATTAACTGTGACTCTTAATTATTTTTAAGATAAAATAAATATCTGGCACCTGTAAAATATTTCTATTTAAAACATTCTTCATCCATTTAATTATGCAGGAAATTTTCTTCCTGCCTCTCGTTCCCCAGCCTGTATGTACATCCAGAGTTGCCGTGCCCCAGGTGTAAGATCCAGCACTTGCCCTTGTTAAACTTCATATGGTTGGTGATGGCCCAGCTCTCCAGTCTGTCCAGATCTCTCGCAGGGCCTCTCTGCCCTTGAGAGTGTCAACAGCTCCTCCCAGGTTTGTGTCATCAGCAAACTTAATTAGTGTTCCTTCCAATCCTGAATCCAAGTCATTTATGAAGACATTAAAGAGTACCGGCCCCAAGATGGATCCCTGCAGAACCCCGCTAGTGACTGGCCATCAGCCTGATGTAACCCCATTTACTCTGACCCTCTGAGCCCAACCCATCAGCCAGTTGCTCACCCACTGCATTACGTGTTTATCCAGCTGTACGCTGGACATTCTGTCCAGGAGGATACTGTGAGAGACAGTATCAAAAGCTTTACTGAAATCTGAAAAGGTCATTTCAGCTGGCTTTCCTTGGTCAACTGGGTAGGTAACTTTGTCATAGAAGGAAATCAAATTTGTTAGGCAGGACTTTCTCCTCAGGAAACTGTGCTGGCTGGGACCAATGACTGCATTGTCTTTCAGGTGTTTTTCAGTAACTCCCAGGATAACCTTCTCCATAATTTTGCCAGGCACAGACATGAGACTGACAGGCCTGTAGTTACTGGGGTCATCCCTGTTGCCCTTGAAGACTGGGACAACGTTTGCCAGCTTCCAGTCAACTGGGAACTCTCCAGATTCCCAAGAGCATTAAAAAATCATTGAGAGAGGTCTCACTATGCCATCAGCCAGCTCTTTAAGTACCTTTGGATGAATCCCCTCAGGCCCCATTGACTTACAGGGATCTAGCTGGAGCAGCAAGTCCTGCACAAATTCAGGGTTTATTAGGATTTTATCATTTCCACAGTCATGGTTCTCTAGCCCAGGGCTCTGGGGGTCCATGAGCCCACCATTGGTTTTATAGAATGAGGTGAAGAAAGCATTAAAAATCTCTGCCTTATCTATGTCCTTGCTTTTGAGGTGACAATTCTCATGAAGCAACAGGCCAATATTATTTCTAGCCTGCCTTTTGCCATTAATGTGTTTCAAAAAAGGCCTTCTTATTGTCCTTCACATTACTGGCCAGCTTCAACCCTAATTGAGCTTTGCCTTGCCTGCTTGACTTCCTACACTTTGGGATCGTGTACTCCTCTCTTCCACTTCTTGGAAGATAGTGCTTAATATTAAGCACAGCCTTCTTCTGCAGAACTTATTGGTAGTGGAATACAAATATTGCTATTTTTGCAATGTGATGATTGTTTCACCATATATTCACAGCTAAATCAACCATTGCAAGACAGCCAATATTAAGAGATACATTACACATTTGATTACCTTATGAGAAAATTATATTCTCTCCACCACTAACCAGATAATACTGTTAACTTCAGATGTTTTTAGTAAACAAACTGGACTGAGACAGCTTTTTTGCACTATTTCAATGTTCCTACAGGTATATTATACTACCTCAGAAGAAAATGAGAGAGGAGAGAAAGAATTTATTTTCTTCTTGTCTGATGACCAAATACTGAGCAATCTCTGGGAGTGCAGATTATTACTGTTGACTGGGGAAAAAATCACCAGTTGGGTGGTTTTTGCTTACCCTTATATATACTAGAGTAGAATTTTCCTCTGAAGAAGCGATGAAAATGAAAATTAATTAGCCTAGTGCCTAGTACATCAGTAAGAAAAGAATCTCCTCTCTCTAGTCCCTTAAAGAACATCATCTGGTAGTACACAATAAAACAAAAATTAAAGTGGTTGGAAATAAAAAGATTTCTGAACACTGTCTCAGCTGGTATTATTATGTACGTTCTGTAAAAAAGCACATGGTTGAAGCATGTCATCAACATTCATAATTACCTTGGCACACCCTACCGAGGAATGAAGCCACTGCCAGAGTCTGACTTATTGGTATACATATAAAGAAACTAAGAAAATAAATACATTCCAAAGAAACAAACTGTCCATCCAAGTTATGACAGTGGTGAGAACAAAGTCAGAAGGTAATGTTTGAGAAGTATAAATGATTCTCCCACAAAGGAAAAATCCTCTCTTTTTCTTCCTTTCCACAGTTCCTCAAAGAATAAATCAGTAACAGTGGATCTTACCACAGAAAACAAACAAACAAGTAGAAAAACAAATGTCTGTATACTTTCTCTTTCAAAAAGCACAAAAGGTTATGAGAAAAGATGGTAATGAGTTAAGAGAAATATATAGAAATGTACACAAAACTAAAAAAAGAGCAATGCTTATGAAAAGCACAGCAAAGAGAACAAAATTATCACAAATTTAAATAGCAGTAAATTGATTATGAAGTTTCTGAATTATGTGGCTTACAAGCTCTTTTGCTTGTGCTGTGTGTTGGAAATTCTGGCCATATATGCCATGTTCATCAAAGGTGTAAAACCAGGAGGAGCTACCTAGAAGCTTCCTAGACTAACTGCATAACTCAGCTGAAGTGTTCTGCTCACAAAAAACTTTAGCTCTTCCCAAGATCCCAGTATTGCATCGCTTCTCCATGAAGTAGCACAGATAACTGACATCAAATCTAGGATTTTATCAGGCAGCTCTTTAAGAAGCCTAGAGGATGCTAAACTCTTGCATTATGCATTAAAGCTGTTGCAATTTCCAGCATCACTTGGCATTACCTTTTGCATTCTACTAAGTAGACTATCACTTTTCCCCTTGCTTTTTGGCGACCAATGATTTCATTATCTGTTCCTCATTTTCTATGTCCCCTTGCTAGCCATGTCATATCTTTTTCACCAGCTTTTGTGATTTTGTCCTTGCTTGCTTACACTAGAGTTTTACTTAACTTCTTACATGAAGTTCTCATTCCATGTGTGTTCCCACCTTAAGTTTGAGATCTATGATGTATACGTGATTCAGCCAAACTAGTTAGAACACATCAAACCAACATAATCTCTTTCTGCGATTAGGTAAAATGGCTTGCAAATGGAAGAGGAAAATACACCTTGCCCCTGGCAAGGTTAATGACATTGTTTCCCACTACATGCCTCTGACCACTTGAGGAACTATTGCCTAGAATCAAGTACAAACAAGTACCATGAGAGTACCGAATGGTATGGAAGACCATCTACTCAAGGAACAAGTGGATAGACTGAGACTTCTAATCCTGATAAAGAATTAAGTGGCCACGGAGATAATGGAAACTATAACAATGGAAAATGTTATAAATAAATAAATAAATAGATAGATAGATTGATTAATTAATTAATTAATATAGAAGATACATAAATTAATAATAAAGGAGGAGGGTTTGTTTCCCTAATAGAAAAAACCAAACAACTAAACAAAAATAAAAACATTAAAAGCCCCCCACTATGAATAACAAATAAACTATCTGGAGGCACATTTTTAAAAAAATTAAAAAGTGACTTCACACAACAGACAAATAATCTGTGAAACTCATTGCTACAGAACTACAAAGATGCAAAAGTAAATTGAAAGTTTATGGAAAAAGATTTCTTCAGTGTTACTACTTTGACTAGTACCATCCCTGGCTCAAGAAAACACCGAGCCACAAACTGCTGAAGATTCAGTGATTATAGTAGTGCAGTATTTCAGTGTACTCTTGCATAATTATTTTACTCATCCCAGAAGAGGTTGCTGCTGACCATTGTTGTGGGTGAGATAGTAGGCCATACATATATTCGATCTAGTATGATAAATTCTCTTTATATTAAGTTTGCAGAACTGTTTGGAAAATAGTATTCAGGAAAGTAGTTTTCCATTATTCTTTGTCAAATGATAAGACATAACGAGTGAAGTTTCTGTAGGTGTTTCTGCAATTTAAGTAGTTACTTCAGTAACTTCTCAAAACCATAAGTAATAAATACATTTCCAAACTTAATTTTTAGTGAGATTACAATAACAAACTCTTTGCTTTAGAGTTCTTCTGTGTGTTTATTCATCTGCTGCAAAATCTAAATGTCCAACTGTTAAAAGTCATTGTATTGTTGCCTTGCAAAGATTTTGTTGGTTACTGTTACCCAGAAAGTGATTTCTGCAAGAATTTTTAGTACTGTACTGCTATAGCTTCCAATAGTGATACTCTTGATAATTCACATTTTTCATATATTTAAAACTTCCTGAAAAACAACAACAACAAAAAAAACCCAAACACTAATCCCCCTCAAAGAAAAACAAAACAAAACAAAAAAAACCAAAGAAAAACAAACCACCAAAAAAATACCTACAACCCCAAAAACTCCACATTTCAGTTTCTTGTTTTATAAATTTAAAAGATCATTTACGTGTTATTTTTAAAGAAAGACCTAGAAATAGATTTTAGCTAAAATAATGCAAATAGTTCCTGTCTTCAGTACAGTACTGGAAAGAACCTAGCAGTTTTCATTTCCTAACCTAAAAGTTCTTGTGTCTAAAGAGTGTACCACACAACATTTGAGATGCATGACAAATAAGATTTTCACTACTCAGTCTGACAGAAGTCTGACTTCAAACATCTCTTTATAGAAATAGCAAAGGAAATTTATACCTTTTTGACTCTCAACTAATATAACGTATATAATGAAATCTTACAAACAAAGAAGTCAGAAATGACAAGGTTATTTCCTTCTAAGTCCTTACAAAGAATTATTTTTGAGGGGAGGATTATATGGGAGTTTGCCTAATTATAAACCTTTAAAAAGTCTTGTAAACCTTATTAAAAAATAGAGCTCATTTCTAACAATGGAAGGTTCCCTCAGTAATGTCTAAGAGAAAACATCCTAAAGATTAAAAAATTCAGAAAATGTCTCAGTCATAAAAATATTTTTCCTGTTAAATTTTTATATCAGCCTGAATCAGTGAAATTACTTTAAAAAAAAAAAAAAGTAAAAATGGGAATGCCATTACAATGAAATGAGCATGATAAGGATTTAAATCATATGTTGCATTTTACGTTGAGTCTTGACTGAAAATTGCATTTGAGTGACAAAGCAGATGAAGATGAAGTTGCCAATGTTCAATTGCTCAACTTATAGGTAGTAATTCAATAATTTCTGACTATATGTTTAGATCCATAAATCCATTTTGTTGCATTTGTATTATCCAGTGTGGCTTAATCAAATTCCAAAAATAATCTACTTATTTTAGTTCAAGTTTGTATATACACTGACTGAGCACTCTGTGTGTTCTGCATGTGTCACTGGGAAAAATTGCTCCATTAACATAATTTCAATCAAATCTGGATCAATTTATTATTTATTGAAAGTAGGTAATTAGCTGTCAAACAATGACCTACACATTAGGATAAGTATCAGCAACACAACAGATACACCACAACACTACAAAATGTTACTACACATGTACAAATTTCTAAACACCCTTCCATGAGCTGCAAGTGGCTGCTCCTGTGATGGCCATGGGTGAGATGGAGGCTGTGACTGGGGGCACCATGCTGCCAGGTCCAATCAGAGCCGCCCGTGTCACTGGGTCACATCTGGCAAGGTCATGCCAGCCCCACTGCTGCCCTGCTCCCCTTCCCCTGCCCCCCCCAAATCTCCAAGCTTCTCTTCTCCTGTACTTCTATGTCTTTTCAGGCTGACTCGTCTCTTTCAAAAGTCTCTGTATCTCCTTGGTTAGCATTTAATCTGATTAATGGTCATCTTCCTCTTCAGCATTATCAGTCTGGGGTTAATAGTTGGGGTGTCCCACTCACTCACCCTGTTACTCTTACTTTCCTGCCTTGTAAGCTGCTGTTATCCCAGATATCTTGCAAGGCTGGGCCATAGAGGCACCTGCAATAACATGCTTTGTGGCCCAGATTATAATTTTTTTGAACAGCCCACCTGAAATACATCAGATTTCAGCTAAAGTTGGCAGAATTTGCTGTGATTACTGTTTGCATATTGAGTCTGTAATAGTAACAGACAGCAGAACTGAAAATTAAGGACTGAAGAGACACTGCTTCTGGCACTTGGTCAAAAATGAAAATGGAAACTGTCTTGGGTTGTACACAAAGAAACAAGGAGAAGAAAGGGGATGATTAGGAATGAGTGTTAAAATATCTACCAATAAAACATCATTAGCATTTTTTAAAAAACTACAGATACTGTATAATGCTACTGTAATTGAGGGTGTTTTGTCCATCATTATAAGAGATAAAGACCATTTAATTTTTGAGCTGGAAACCAATGGTTACCTAAGAATCCGTGATTATTAAGCACTTACTTTCAATATGGTCAAAGAAAAAGAGAATCATAAAGAGTAATAAATATAATTAGTACTTCAAAGAGGTGCACCTTTAAAAGCTAATGGATAATTACAATTTTTGAAAAGTGGAAGGCAAAACTGAGGTGGAAAAGCATGGAATTAAGCATGCAGCCAGAGATTACTTAGAAGTCCGCAATCACAAAACAGTAAAAATCTGGACATACTCACTGCCTGTAATTTTAAGGTGAATTACACTGTTAAGAAATATAATAGGTAGATAGTCCTTCAGATTAGCCATTCCCAATACCAGATGCCTCAGGCAAAGATTGATGGGGTAAGGTGGAGAACAGATACATTTATACCTTATACATTCCCTGGTGATTAGCTTGCTTGGTTCCCATAGCTAGAGGATTCAGCAGCAAATGCTCATTTGACTCAAGAACAGGACTAGTAGACAGATTTCTATCCCTGGAGATGCATGCAAGCTGAATGCAGGTAAGATGACTAGAAGTGATTGTTTAGATGATAGAGGAGTAAATGATTCTGCCTTCTGAAGTGACAAACAAAATGAAGACGTAGACCCCTCTCAGGGAGATCAGAGAATGAGAGTAGCTCAGAAAGCACTGTAGGAGATTGCTCCTAAGCTGTAGGAAAGTTTGCTATGTATTTTAATAAAAGTACATATTTTTGGACATTATGTAAACTTATGCATTACTGCTTAGGATGATGAGTAGACAGTCTGTATGAGAATCAAGTGGTGACAAAGACCAAGTCCATTATAGATGCCGAGCCACAGGCAGGTCAGAAGTGGCAGAAAAAGAACTACAGCCCAGGCAGGAACATAGGACAGAGCCTTAACGCCAAATCAATGTCTGTAGGCCTGTAACCTTTCCCCAGGACAGCCTGGGAAACAGGAAAAATGAAATATATACAATACAGCTTGGTAGAGTATAGCTTTCTGAGGTTTTCAAAACTTCCATGAAAGAACTAGAAGACAAACAGAAGTAATCAATCTAATTTTTAATAGTAGCAGGTAGAGAGAAAGCACAAAACAAAATCTTAATGACAGGTCGCTAGGAGACTTGCCACTACGTGAGCTAGGAATTATTATCTTATATAATCATAGAATCATAGAATCACCTAGGCTGGAAAAGACCCTTGAGATCATCAAGTCCAGCCATTAACCTAACACTACCCACTAGACATGGTATTTTGGCAATTCTACACGTAAATCTTCACACACAAAAAAATTCACCAGGAAAATCTGTGGTACACTATGTGACCTACCTTAGTCAACAATAATAATGACCTGCCATTTGGTTAGATACTTGAGAGGACTCTGGCAATGTTGGATCTCTAGTTAATGTACCTTTAGCTCTGTGAAAGGAAGCAAATGTCTTTGGATGCAGACCTCTTAATGCTTTGCTCAGAGAGGTCTGAAACAAACCATATGTTTACACTATGCCCTTACTGTTAGACAAAAGGTGTTTGTTTGCGTAGCTTATGGGGTTTTTTTAATATACCCTATGTGTGATAGAAATCAAACTGGAGCCTACCGTTTAATTCCGTTTCATACATCTACATCTTTCTTATCCCTGTGTTCAACCCAATCCATCCAGATGGTCCAATAGCAAAATGAAATGATAAGCAATGCTAAGTAGATAGTATCAACCAATGATTTTTGTCCCCCTACTATGTTAAAAAAAAAAAAAAAAAAGATTTTAACTATTATTCTAATGATTTCAAATCAGGGTAATATTCAGATATGGTATGGAGTATTGTGTTCCTCATTCCTTAAAAGAGGCTTCGATTGGTGATAAATATTTAGCAGACAGTGTAAAACAGCCTTTCAAAAAAGCAAAAATGATGATGTTCCCCTGGTATAGTGCAGCTATCAGAAGCAGAAACTCCCATTTTGTACTCAGTTCTGAATTAAGAAAGCATCAGAAGATGGAAGTCATTGCTTCTCATAGACACCACTCTCTCACTCAAGATGACATTACTCCCAGCTCTTCCAGCTTTTGCAGTCATACATAAGACACTGACAGAAACATAAAAGAAATGCTCTCCAGGGTCAGACCATCAAGACCAGTTTTCTGTCTCCAACAGTGATAATAGGAGAAGATATATAGGGAGAATGCATGAGACGGGACACTTTCTGCAGTCCATCTCCTTGACCAGCATCTACAATTATTGTGTTGGAGGTGTAAAAGGGTACATCTATGCTCAGTGCTTTTAGTATCTATTTATGGACCTGTTGTTCATGTATTAGTCTTAATTCCTTTTCAATTGACTGATATTCTCTGCCTCTACACAATCCCACGGCAGCAAATCCCAGAAGATCACTATCTACTTCCTTTTAACTGTTTTAAACTGGCCACATGCTAGTTTCATTGAGCAGTTTCTACTTGTGCTGCAGGATTTCATGAATAACAGTTCTGCATTCAGTTTATTCACTGCTTCTATAATTGTGTAAACCTCAGTTATAAACCATCACCCCCCGCCCTTCTCCTCTCCAAACTGAAGAGCCAAGCCTTTTTAGTCTCTCTTCATAAGTTAGATTCTCCATCCCCTTAATCATTTTAGTTGCCCTTCCGTGTACTTTCTCTAATTCCACAATATTTTTCTTAAAACACTGAAAGCAGAACTGTACATAGCACTGTCTGACCTACAGCACTAAAAGGTTTCCTTTTATCAAGACTGTTTCCAGCAAAGGAAAATCAGGAAATTGTAAAAATAAAATCATTTTCAGTACTTCATTCTTAAAATGCTCTACAGTAATTTTTCTCTGCTTCAAAGTAATTCAAAAAGGCTTTACTCAATAGTGATCACTTATACAGGAATTTCTGTGAGGCAGACCAAAGTCTCTTTGTACTCAAAATCCCAGACCTTGTTTAATTGCTTATTATACAGAGATGGGACCATGTTAACATCTTAGACTTGCAGCATCCATTTACCGTACTGAAATTAACACATCTCACTCTAGAATGCCTGATGTGATGTTTATAAGGAAAAAAAAAAGTTGTGTTTTCTTTCCTCAAACAGCACTCCTGAAATATGAAGATAGAGTTTGAATACTCTTTTTTGCTAAAGAACTTTCATTAAAGTGTTCCCAGTAAAAATGCTATCCATTTATTTAGAAAAAATAAAAGTGTCTCCTGTTGGAGCTGTTTCCATGCTCCACATTATAATGTACCACTGAGACAAAGAGGAGAGCCAGCAGTTCAGATCCATTAAATCAAACGTGGGTTTCATAACCCTGAGGACTCTTCAGCCACAGGGCTACAGGATAAAAGAAGAAACTACACTCCAGCAACTTACATATCAAATATTGAAGAATGGAAGATATTTGGTAAATTCAAACCGACTCCACTGACAGCTTGAGTGGATTTTTTGGCAAGTGAATTATTTCTTAATACCTCACTCAGGTCTAATAATTCCACTCTAGAAGGTTAAACGGCTGTAAGAAACGTGGTGAAATGTCTATCTTTTGATATCTTCCAAAACAAACTAAAAACTTTACGATGATCTGAGCTTTAGAAATATGTAGCTATATGCAGAGGGAATGGAATGCCAGAACATTTGATTTCTTGGCTGCTTAGAGGAAGAAAGAGACAGGCTGGGGCAAAAGAAATGGAAAAAAATGCAGAAGGAAGAAGGCTGAAATGGAGAGAACAGAAAGATCTTTAGCACGTTGCCTTATAAAACCTGAAATACAGCCCAGGATTCCCTAGTAGGCTCCACATCCTTCCTGATTTAAGAAATAATTATGAAATCTAATTGTTAAGTGGTCATATACCCCTACACTATAGGGCCAAGTATATGACTATACCGGTCAATCCATATAATGTGTCAAAATTCAGTATTTATATTACTCTAAAGCTTCACTTGCTGAAAAACTTCATTAGCTCTAAAGATTCCAGGCCTGCTAACATTGTTCAGAGGAGTCAGTAAGGTTCTAGCTTTCTTTGTTCATATGTTTGCTGCTTTAATACTTAGGGAATTGCATAAAAGAATATCAAGTCAAACAGTCTGAGGCTAAGAACTGCAACAGCGATGTTTGGCTGTGCAATGTTAATCTCTCTGTATGTGTATTTTTACAGTCTCTGAGTACATGATTAACTTTCTCACAAGACCTTTGCCTGCCTATTCCGTGAGCAGTATTGAACCTTTGTACTTAGTCCCTTTGAATGTATGCCTCCTTATAGCATATTATATGAAATTAAAGGTTAAATATAAAAAAAATCTGATTTGCATGTATTTAAACTCCATTTGAGAGAAAAATTCTCAAGTTTCTAAGTGTTTTTAACATTTTAAAGAATAATTATACACTTTTAGAGGATTGTATTCATATACTCTTGGGGCAAAATATTAAAACTCTTACTAGGTATTACTAAAATACCTAATTCAGAGGCAGATACAGCTTCAGTCTACAGAGAAAGCTACATAGTCAGTGATACAACTGTACCCTGTGATGCTGTAACATGTGGTCCTGCTAATTAACGCTCTTCTATCTTTCACCCCAGTAAATTTTATTAGCAAAATAGCATGAGATCCAGTTTTGATTAAGCTCTGAGGTGATCACACTGTAAGAGAAAAATACTGCACTACCAATAGCATGTGGAAGTGTAAGCTGTGTAAAATAAACTTTAGAATTCTGAAAGTATTTAAAACAGCTAATTCTAAAGAAATAATTGTTTCTATAATATGATTAGCATCAACTAGAATGTTTAAAAATTTCATATTTTCTTTTTGATATTCAATGTACACACAGAAAGGTCTGAGAAAAGTAATGTTTTTTAGAAAAAGAGTGAATTTTTGTATTTAAGTGGTAACTTTACTCTTGATATTTTAATATTAGAATATACTATCACTTCCACTGTCATTTGCCTGGCTACTCTCTTTACAGTGATACGGAATACTGTTGAGCTGAGTGAATACAAATAAAAACATCTGCTAGCAAACATGATGAAGATTGATCATAGAAAGAAAGACTAAAATGAGTTATGAAAGAAATACTAAACAAGAAGGATTTATTTTCTTCCTTCTAATGGGCAATATACAATATGAAATATATTCTGAATTAGTTTTTCAGGGACAAATAGTAGTAGTTAGCAACATGGAAATTGAGAGTCTTCCATTTAACCCTTTCAGAGTTAGTATTTCCATGAATTGATAATAATATTACTTATTTAACATTTGGTTCTGCAAGGTGCTAAGCACTATGATCATCAGAGCACTTGCATGCATAGGTAATTTTAAGCATGTGAGTAGCCACATGAAACCATCATTGTGGTTTTCACAAGCGTATGATGAATGACGTCACTGAATCTAGACAACGATGTTCAGAACCTTGTACAATCAAGTTAAGGGCTTTACCTGAAGTGAAAAGACAATGAAGACACCCTGAAGAGTTTGTAACTATCAGTTTAAGCAATATTAATGTTTTTATTCTAAACATTCCCATTAATGTCTGCAAGCACATTTTCTTCAATCTATCTTCATCTTCTTTTACTAATTCTTTGGTTACTTTAATGCTGTTATATATCTGACTTGCTCTATTTTTTATAGGTCCATAAAGAAAGGCAATTGAGTCTTGTGGGAATGGGGAGAGAGAAGGGGGAGCATAGGAGGAGAGGGGATGGTGGTGATAAAATGTAATTCCTCTGAACACCTGCTGAGTTTAATTGCACTACAGCTGGTGCTGATTGTAAGTGGGTAAGGGAGGAGTAAGGGGGGTTTACTGACTGATTGGATGTCGTTACATCCAGTTTTATTGTCTTTTTTTCCCCCTTCAGTATTATTCTTACAAGTTAAAAGAGACTCTGAGTCTGAGGGATTAGGGACCTAAACCAAAGAGGAATCTTATGATCTGTGAGCAGAATAAGATGTGGTGTTTCCTGGATGAAGACATCTGAAGAGAGCATATGTGAACCTCAAGAGCAAGACTGATGATCCCAACAGACAAATTGCCACAGTATGCAGCATTCACTAGAATGAAAGGTTTATAGGTGAGATATTTAAAGAGGTCACCACGCCCAGAGCATGTGGGTCTGCAATGAAATAGAAGATAGTGCTTGAGATGAAGGAGCGGTGGTCATTCAAAAGGGATAGAAAACCATGCAGAGAAATTTTCAGGCAGGTTCTCATTCTGCAAGAACTTAAAGATAACAAAGTGCAGTGGGCTTAAAAAGTATAGCATCAAGGCATTGTGGAACAAACCCCTGTTCACAAAATTGATAGAAATGGGCACTGAAAAATGGACTGCTGTAATCTAATAATTGCTGGGGACAAGCTGCTTTAATGTAGAGAGGTATGATGCACATAGTTGCAATTTAAAGACTTTATTTTAGAATATGTCAAAAGAGGTGACAGAACATTGCAGCTGGGTAAGTCCCTTGGAAAACAAAACAAAATGAACTCCAAAACAACCCACATCCCCAAATCTTGGATTAGTTTGTAAGGTGCCTCAAAGGTGAAAATAAGATCTAAAGTAGCAGTAAAACAGATTGACAGGCGTAGTTCAGGACTCTGGAATTTTTACAGAACATGAACGATAATAGTGATGTTAAAAAACTTTTGTAAAAGATCATGGAGTTATCATTCAGTGGCAACAGATGTGGGAGGAATAATTTGTTTTAAATTTGGAACATGAAAATGCAGGATTTTTCATTTTCAGAACTGTATTTGGTAAAACATTAGTTAAGAATATCAGTTCAAATTTATAAATGAAATTACTTCATATATATTTCTGACTACCTAAATAACAAACTGGCTATATTTAAAATAAATTCTTTTCAGGAAATGTTTACCCAAATAAAAATTCTGTAGATTATTTAAGTGTGTATTAAGTGGAATATGGGCTTAATTATAAGTGCCTATGAAATAAGGTCAGTAGGAACATTTGAGGTGGGAGGATACAAATGTTTGTGGTACATCACAATAAGAAAGCACATCATCATGTAATACTACTAACTAATGACAAAATAAAAAGGGACACAGGAAAAAGGTGTGGTAATATTTGCCTGGATTAAAGAGCTACAAACAATACCTACAATCCTGGATGAATAGTGACCTAGAGCTGGCTTTCTCACCACTGAAAAAAATTACACACAGAGGCGGGAGACTTTTGCGTCTTGTTAAACAGCCAGAAAAGACAGAGAGGAAGGAACCACATAGCTGTTACATTTTTTTCTCTAAAATTCACCCTACCTGCTACTTCAATATCTAGCTGACCTTCATGACAATGTCAGTCTCTGTCCATACGTCATCGTGTGTCCAGCTGTATTTTTAGCAGGCTAAGACCTCGTTGGTGTTACAGAAGCCTTTGCAGTCTGAGTGTTTCCTTTCTGACTGGCTTCACAAAAGTTTTCAGAAATTATTTAATTCACCAAAGTAGTTTCAAGACTTTCTCTCACAAATTATTTTGTATAGGATGGGATCTCAGGAACTCAGCTCTAGTTTCACATACATCTATATGTAGAGCCATATAACACTTAATTAGAAAGCTTTCACAGTTTATTGCTGACTCCATCATTGTATTCATTGTTTTCATATTCATGTCCTGATTACAAGGTAGACAAGAGACATACAAAGTGCAAAACTTTCTTATCAAGTAATGTCAATTTTAATTCTAATTTTAAAATTGTTTATATGCTTAATTAACAGATTAAAACTACTGAACAATTTCTAGCTCTGTCTTCATGAGGGTTACCATGCCGAATGTTACTTATCTGCTCTGCTGTGATAAGAAAACAATTAGATTAATTAATCTTTAATTAATTTTATTTCTTTCTTAAAGTGTAACATTCCTGTTGAGGCTATTATTTTAAATGTTTCAGGTACTGTCTGCTATTTTTATTTTGCATTCTGTAATTTCTTAACCTACAGATTGACTAATAACTTTATTTTCTTTGTTCCATATAACAGCTGAGATGGTTAGAATTTTGATATACATAGTAACAAATGAAAATGTTTTATTTCTTGTGTATTTAACTCTCTAAGGTTGTCAGTCTGGGATGACTGTGGACTGCTAAACAAAAGGTTCAATTTTTTTATCTAATTATATAACTCTCCATCATGTAAGCTTCTCATTCAGACTCCTAACATATTTTTTCTTTTCCCTTTCTATGATCAATATAATGATAAGTCCAATAGGCATTGCTTTCCACTAAATCTCATTTTCAAGACGCATTAGATCCTAGCACCACTAGTCCATAACACAAAAGAAAACCTTCCCCTTTTCATAATGTACCACTTTTTCATGCTTGCTCCTTGCAAAACATAACTCCGTAAAACAAAAGCTTACTGAGTAGCACTATTTCAAGGAAAGTCTGGCAAATCCTTTTGTAATATTTACAAAAATTCTGCTATGAACTCAATATCTATTGTAATTGTTAAAACAAATGAACAAAAAAAATAAGGTTTAATAACTATTTGTCTTTCGTGCACTTTGGCAAAACAGTCTTAAGTATTTGGGGAAGAGCATCTCATTGCAAGTTAAGGAGAGTTATACCAGTGTTTTATAAAACCTAAGGGACAGAGATTACACAATTTTTCTGGGCAAGATGCTTCACTGCTGGACTGTCATAGAATCATAGAGTCACAGAATCATAGAATGGTTTGGGTTGGAAGGCACCTTAAAGATCATCTAGTTCCAAACCCCCAGTCATGGGCAGGGACATCTTTCACTAGATCAGGTTGCTCAAAGCCCCATCCAATCTGACCTTGAACATTTCTAGGGATGGGGCATCCATAAATTCTCTGGGCATCCTGTTCCAGCATCCCACCACCCTCTTCATAAAGAATTTCTTTCTTATATGTAACCTAAATATACCCTCTTTTAGTGTAAAACTCTTACTTCTTGTCCTATCACTACAGGCTCTGATAAAACATCTCTCACCATCTTCCTTATAAGCACACTTTAAGTATTGAAAGGCCATGATAAGGTCTCCCCAGAGCCTTCTCTTCTCCAAGCTAAACAACCTCAACTCTCTCAGCCTTTCTTCAAAGGAGAGGTATGCCAGCCCTCTGATCATTTTTGTGGCCCTCCTCCACTCTAAGAAGTCCATCTCATTCTTGTACTGGGAACCCCACAAGTGGATGCAGTACTCCAGGTGGGGTCTGAAAAAGCAGAGTAGAGGAGAAGAATTATCTCCTTCTACCTGCTGACTATACTTCTTTTTGTGCAGCTCAGGGTACAATTGGCTTTCTGGGATGTGAGTGCACATTGCTGGCTCATGTCCAGCTTTTTGTTCACCAGTATCCCCAGGTCCTCTCTGCAGGGCTGCTCTCTCTCAATTCATCTCGCAGTCTGTACTAATACTGGTGATTGCCCTAACCCAGGTGCCTGACCTTGCACTTGGCCTTGTTGAACTTGGCCTTGTTGCACATGGTCCTGTCCTCGCAGGGGAGAAGTTTCTCCTGATATCCAGTCCTCTATTTCTCTTTTCTCTTGTCCTCCTGTCGTACAACACTAAAGAGTTTGAGTCTGTCTTCTTGATGGTCGTCTCATAGATATTGGGCGGGCTGCTATTAGGTGTCTCCAAAGCTGTCTCTTCTCCAGGCTGAACAAGCCCCAGGGCAGCCCCAGCCTCTGACCAGTTTGATGACCCTCATTCCAGTTTATCAGACTCTGTCTTGTAAGGGGGCGGAAGGGAGAGAGGGTAGAACTAGACACACTATTCTAAACACCATCTCACAAGTACAGAGTAATGGGGCATAATCACCTCCCTCATCTACTGGATGTGCTCCTGCTAATACAGCCCAGGATGCTATTGGCCTTCTTCACTGCCAGCGTCCATTGCTGTTTTATGTTCAGCTTACAATTTGCAGAGAGTTACATATCTTTTCCAGCAAAGCTGCTCTTCAGGCAGTCCATCCGCAGCCTGTATCAGTGCAAGGAGTTCTTTCTTCCTAGGTGCAGGACTTAGCGTTTGTCCTTGATAAATATCATAAGATATGTGTTTTTCTGTTCCATCAGCCTGTCCAAGTCCCTCTGAATGGCAGCCCTGCCCTTGGGTGTATTGACTTGTTCCCCTAGTTCAGTGTCATCTGCAGACATGGTTAACAAGCACTCTGTTGTTTCTTCCAGGTCATTGATAAAACCAGATCCCAATACAGACCCTTTTTATACTTCTCCAGTTACTGGTCTCCACTACCTTCTCAGCCTGAACGTCCAGTTTCTAATCCATTTACTAGCCCATCTGGACTGCAATGTCATAAGCTGAATATGAGAATACTGTGGCATACAGTATTGATAGCCTTCCAAAACTGAAGGTAAATCACATCTACTTTTCTTCCCTTGTCCACAAATCCAGACATTTTAACAAGGAGCACTATCATATTGCTCAGGCATGAACTACCTTTGCTAAACCATGCTGACTCTTCCTGGTCTCCTCCTTCATGTGCCCAGAAATGTGTTACAAGAGGACTTGCTCCATGGTTTTCCTAGGGATTGAAGTAAACTTGAAACAGCCTGTACTTCCCTGGATATTTTTATGGTCTTTTTTGAAGGTGGGTGGAACATATTCTTTCTTCCACTCATTGGATATTTCCCATAATATTCATGGCTTCCCAGATGACAGAGAATGACCTTGCAAGGACATCAACCAATTCTCTTGACATCCTCGGATGCAGCCCATCAGGTTCCATGGACCCCTATCTACAAGAACGGCTTGAGGGAGGATCCGGCTAACTATAGGCCCATCAGCCTTACTTCAATCCCTGGGAAAGTTAAGGAATGAATCCTCCTGGGGGCCATCACAAGTCAATTGAAGCATGTGATTGGGAAAAGCCAACATGGCTTCAGTAAAGGCAGATGGCGCTTGACAAACTGGTGGCCTTCTATGACAAAGTGACTTGCCTAGTTAACATGGGGCGGGCAGTAGACATTGTTTACCTGGACTTCTCCAAGGCCTTTCATACAGTCTCCTCCTGGAGAAATCGATGTGTTATGGCCTAGACAAGTGGTCTGTGCAGTGGGTGGGGAACTGGCTGAAGGGCTGCACCCAAAGGGTGGTGGTAAATAGCTCTTTCTCAAACTGTCAACCTGTCACTAGTGGAGTTCCCCAGGGATTGATATTGGGCCCAATGTTATTCAACATCTTTATAAATGGTATGGATAACAGCATCAAGTGTAGCCTGATGAAGTTTGCAGATGGCACCAAGTTGAGTGGGAAAGTAGACACTCCAGAAGGGAGCGCTGCTCTGCAGGGAGATCTGGATAGGCTGGAAGAGTGGGCCAGCAAGAACTGTATGAAGTTCAACAAGGACAAGTATAAGATCTCGCACCTGGGAAAACATAATCCGGGAGAGCAGCACAGACTGGGATCCACCTGGCTGGAGAGCAGCTCTATGGAAAGGGAGCTGGGGGTCCTGGTGGACAGGAAGCTCAACATGAGCGCACAGTGTGCTGCTGCAGCCAAGAAGGCCAACAGGATGCTGGGTTGCATCAAAAAGGCATCACCAGCAGAGATAAAGAAGTCATCATCCCACTCTATTCAGCGCGTGTCAGGCCACACCTGGAGTCCTGTGTACAGTTCTGGTCCCCGCTCTACAAAAAGGATGTGGACAGGCTGGAAGGGGTCCAGAGAAGGGCCTCCAAGATGATCAAAGGACTGGAAAGCCTGCCATATGAGGATAGGCTGGGAGAGCTGGGTTTGTTCAGCCTTGAGAAAAGGAGGCTCAGAGGGGATCTCATCACCATGTACCAGTACTTCAGGAGTAGCTACAAAGAAGATGGAGACTCCCTTTTTACATGGAGTCCCATGGAGAGGACAAGGGGGAACGGACACAAATTGCTCTTGGGGAGATTCGGATTGGACATCAGAGGGAAATTTTTCACATTGAGGACAGTCAACCATTGGAATAATCTCCCCAGGGAAGTGGTTGACTCGGCCACATTGGACACCTTCAAGAGTCATCTGGACAGGGTGCTAGGCCATCTTGTTTAGACTCTGCTGTTCCTAGAAAGGTTGGACTAGATGATCCCAGAAGTCCCTTCCAACCTGTGATTCTGTGATTCTGCGATTCTGTGATTCTGCAACTTGTATGGGTTAAGTTCTCTCAAGCTATCCCTAATTCAGGCTTCACCCACTGCTTCTAGTTCTCCTTGAATGCATTCAGTAAGCACAGAGACCTGGGAGACTGAGACAAAGAAAGTATTGAGTACCTAACCTTATATGTCCACTGTTGCTAAATCACCTACTCCATTCAGCAATGGACCCAGATTCTCTTTGTTCAGCCTTTTACACTTAAGATATTATTAGAAGATCTTCTTGTTGCCCTTTGTGTCTATCACAAGTCTGAATTCCAGTTGAGTTTTGCCTTTCCTGACACCATTCCTACATTCCTTGGGCAATGTTTTTAGACTCCTCCTTTGTATCCACCCTCTGTGTACTGCTTTTATGTGTTGGAGCTCTATCAGGAGATCACTGCTTAGCCATGCTGGTCTCCTGATACATCTACAGGTCTTTCTGAGCATCAGGACTGTTCTTACACTTGAGGATGATGTAACCTGTAGAGACTCTCCAGCTTTCCTGAACTCCTTTACCTTACAGAGCTGCCTTCAATAGGATTGCATCTACCAATTCTCTGCATAAAGTGCTTTGTAATGGCAAACATCTAACTGTTGAGAGTATAAATGCCATAGATTTTAGGCTATGAGGCCTATAAATTTAAAATATGCACTGCTCAATTCTAAAATTATTATTTTATAGATGTGTGTATGCAATGAAATTTAACAACACAAATATTACTTATTGCTATTGGTTTTCACACAAGCAAGGCAGAATTAACTCTCTCACACATAGATATTTATGATGGAGACATCCAAATCTGAACCAGTCACTCACATTCCCTGTATGGTCAGTGAAGAAAAGTAAATATCTCTGAAAGGCAAACTGTTAGCCTAAAGGAGGCAGCCAAAATAATCCAGAAACACCTCTTGTAGTTCTTTCAATCACCTTTCTTTTCTTACCATCTTTGAGTTAGACAACTAACTCAGATATAGATATCCACTTGGTAAGGGAGATCAACCTTTGTAAAAGGTTATACACCTTTATAAAAACAAAAGAAATATATTATGTGTTATAAGAAATTATTTGTAAATATGCTCTATACACATTTCCTATTGATCAGGTCTCTTGTTTCTCTGAAACTATTGCAAATGCCCTTTCAGATTGTTTCTTCTTTTCACTGCATTTGCTTGTGACATACAACTGGAGTTTCCTTCCCTGATTAAGTAACTTTTTTTTTCTGAACTTGACCTAGGTTATGTTATTAATTTTGTTGTTTTGCCAATCTATTTTTAAAATGTTACTGACACAAAAGAAGCAAAATAATTAATTTATAACAAGCATCCTTAACTATCCATTAACCTCTTTGCAGGTCTTTAGTTTTTAGAAAAGACTGGAAATATATATTTACTTCTTCAATTACCTTGATATTAAGGTAATACGCCCCCACCAGTGGGAATTGGTGACTTGGTGTTTTTGGGTATTTGAGTTATTTTTAGCAAGGAGAATTGGCCAAGCATAGCAGAACTGGAAATGTCTAATGAAATGAGTCTAATGAAATCTCAAGCCTCAATGTAGGCTAATGATACTTGAAAGTGGCATGGTTCTATCTCAACAGGATAGCACTGGGCTTAGCCTAAATGTCAGAATTTTGTCAGGCAGGTATCATAAGGATACATCTTGGTCACCTCCAGTGAAAGAATAAGTGATGAGCATTGTCAGGATGGCCTTCATCTTTCCTTGGCAGTTAAAGCAAACAGGCTGCCCAGTGTCTGCTCTGCTGTTCCATTCACTTCCTCCTTTCTTCTACTATGTAAGCTCTTGCTGTTCCATTCTTCTGCGCAACAAAATGGTAAAGTGAATATAAGAAAGGAAGAAAAAAATAGTTGTCTTCATTTCAGTGGCACTGACCCATTATTTGGCATAGAGAGGGAAGAAGAAAATGGTTAAATTCCATAGTGCTTATAATCTTGTTATTTTCCATTGTTGTTCTACTCATGCTCAAAGCATAGGAACTCTGTACGCTGACTTTGGCAACAAAGCTGGTTCTGGTTCATAACATAATCCTCACCATTTCTACCCTGAGCAGTTGAGGCACATAAGCAGTGGTGGATAATCAGCAGTAGGGTTGCTATCAGATAGAAAGTAAGTTTAAAAACATGTTAATTTCATGTGGGAAGGAAACAAGACTGGGAAAGAGAAATAACCAAAAGGAATAGAGGCTAAGAAGAGGCACAGAAATGAGAACTGCCAAAACCAGAGAGGTGAGAATACCAGTCAGTTGTCTGAACCAACCACAGCTTGTTTCAATCATCAGTCTCCCAGTGAGGGCTTGCATGCCTAGAGCTGTGTGAAATCAGAGGCATGTTGCCAGGATGGCAAGAAACTGCCTCCGTGCAGCCTCCTACCTCAGTTGAATGTTTCCTCCTCTTGTTGTGTTACAAGGGAATAGGTAGCTATGATCGTGGATTAGTGCCAAAGTCAAGGTGTGTGCATCACCCTGGCAAACTGTGATTCATTATAGCCGGGAGCAGGACGCACAGTAGATGAGCAGCATTATTTCTAGCCAGAGCTACTCACTGGCGGATAATGAGAACAGCACCCTAGGGGAGCTCAGCTGCTTTGATTTTTCCAGTTTCTGCACCAGCCTGATTCCTTCCTACCCTGCTAACTATGGGCAGAGAAGAGATGATTCTTGCTCCCATGACTTCATGCTTGATTTAACCCACAAACCAAAGCAGCCCAAGGCTCTCCAAGTTTGGGTTACTAACTGTTCTTGCAATTACACATAATATGTTCCAGTGCTTCAGTTTCCTCAACGCTAGGGAAAGGAAACCTCCACAGAGCCCATCCACTCAAGCAAACCCGTCATGTAGACAAACATGATCTCACTGAAAACAGCAAACAAAGCACATAGCCCTACAGACACACAAGTCTTAGAGTAAAAGGAATGTAAACAGATTCCTGCCTGCCAATTTATCTTTACAGGAAAGGTTCCCCAGCATAGACCTTGCCAGCACACAGGAAAACATAATAGCTTTACAACAGGTAGTCAAGGCCTGAAAGAATCATCAGTGTCCCAGCAGCTTAAACTGCTGTGACAATCCCTCCAATTCTATTATCCACATTTCAGACATGATTCCCATGTTCTGTTTCAAATGTGTAACAGAAAACAATGGGCAATTAAAAGTGAGTGGATCTTATGTACCTCTGACCATTGGTTGATTTCATCTGAACAAAGACTTACTCTGTAGCTATTTTGTAGTTGCTTAGGTAATAGTTTAAGAGTTTTTCTTCTGTGATCCAATGTAAGCTTTAACTAGTCATGACAGCAAATGATAAACAGCAGGAATTCACATTTTTAATTATATTATCCATGTCAACTAATCTTTGATCATCAATGAAAATGCTTAACAGGTACTAAAATTTCTTGGCCATGTTTTGCCAGAGTGGCCCATTTTAAAGCTGGTGTTCCATTAAAATTCACTGGGTCTGGAGCTCAATAACTGTACTCTACATCCTGAGAAGGAGAGAGCATAGAAAAGAGATGTGGTATATCCCATTCAATTAGAGATACCATATTTGCAAAGCCATGAATACCTACTGAGGGTTTAAAGTCTCATGAAAATAACAGACCTTGCTTTAATTTCGGTGTTCAGCATCTTCTTTGTGGATATGCCATGCCAATGTGTCCATGTCAAACTAGTTACAGAAAACTAACAACTCTCAGGGCTTGTTTGCTTCTATAGTTACAGTGATTCAAGGGAAATCTGCTGGTAGTGAGATGCTTTGTAAGTCTGAAATTAATTCTGGATACATTTCTGTGAAACTTACCTTCCTCATACTGTAGCTCTTACAGCACTGCTGGGCATTTCACATCTCCTGTATAACTTTATATCATACTGTTTTTCAGATTTTTAATAAAAAATTCTTGAACTTGAAATACTTCAGAGCAAGCACTCCTTGCTTGCTGCATGAATACTTTTGTCACCACAGAGCATTTCACTAGCTGCCCATTGATAAACAATCGAGAACTATTCATGACCATGTAACAAGATTGGTTAATGAGAATCCTTTGCTATTACTGCTACAGCTTTTACAATCACAGACTGATATAGCCGAAAACTTCTGGTGAGGTATTTATATTTTTTCTTGGCAGTAGTGCTCAGATACAAAATATTCATGATGCTGTTTGTATTGTTAAAAGATGTTGTAATTTCTTTCCAGGAAGAGACTGTTAGGGTAACTTTGGGATTTTGGGTAGTTGGATCCTGAAAGTTTAAAAACCCCACTGGAAAAGACTCTTGGACACAAATATTGCTTGCTATTTAGAGAACACAGGACACTGAAATGTGAAAAGTGTTTGGTGGTTGAGGGCAAAAATAGGACTGATTACTCTTAACTCTTTTCAGGCTCTGAAGAGTCCACACGTGGATTCTTGGATATTGACTCAATAATATAAAAACCCCATAAGAATTATAAGGAATTAAGATTAATGGAGACTGTACAGAACTGTAAATATGGAACTGGAACAATATTGGAATCTATAAACAAAAATACACAAGGGGAGATGCCGGGAGAGGAAGATTAGTGTCAGGAAAATTAGTAGACTTAGGCCTTAACAGCCTTTCTGAAGTTATCTATAGTATTCCACATACCAACTACAGTATTTTCAGTGGTCATTGAAGGTTAGCTTTTCTAAGAACTGAAGGGTGTTTTCTTTGAAAAGACAACCAGGAACAGTTACGGTCCAGTTATTAGGATTTTGCATACAATCACTCCAAGGATTTATATTCTCAGAACTTTCTGAAAAGATAGAAATTTTGTCAGTGATTCATCATAGAGTTAAGCTGCGGTGAAGAGGAAGGGCGCATGAGATACCTTCACAAATATTGGCCTCAATATTCTTCTGTATGATACAATGATGCATTAACTTTTAGGTTCTGAAAGGGTTAATTTTCTCTTTTTCCTTCTTTTCTGATGGGACATGACTATAAAATGGGATTCTGCAGCAACAGAAAGAAAAGGGAAACTGGAAGAAAGAACAGCTGTCTGCTCCGGCTTTGGGGACTGCTTTCAGCAGGGAGCTTGGGAAGTCTTTATTATTTTTCTTTTCTTTTTTTTTTTTTTCCCCTGCTTCTATTGCCTTAGCTTAAGATTTCTCACTGCTGAACATATCTTACTGCAGGTTTGTGTAGCTGTGTTTCAGTTCCTAATTCTAAGATCTTGAATTCAGCAAGGACTTCTTGGGCTATCCCATCTCAGGTATTTTCAGCCATCCTTTTTTATCCCCATTCCACTCCCAAATTCTTCTCAATCTGCGTTCAAATTGTTTGAAATGGAGGCAAAATAGTCAATGTAAACTTCAGAGAGGGAAAAAAAACAGGAAAGCCTGAGAGTGGCACATTGTTTATGAGATGTATAACATCAAACAACTACAATTATCAGTAAGCCATCCATGTTTTTGCATTAGTTACACAGATAAGAGAAAAATCTATTTCTTAGAGATAAGGATTCAAAATGTGTATCTTCAAAATAAACCATACAACTTATATGAAAGCAAAAATATAATAACTTGATTTGTAATAAGAAGACAGGAAGAAATTGTATAAGGCTTCCTATTAAATAAATAAATAATTAGAACCCTTCAAAGAAAACAAGATATGGCCTACAGATAAGTTAATGCCTTTACAAAGTAGGGAAGCATATTTTTCTTGACCCCCTCAAAACATGTAAGCATAATTAAATGAAGACAGTTATTTTGTGAAATTATATCCAAGGAGTTGTGTTTGGTAAATAAATGGTGGGGCGGGGGGGGTGGAATTTATAGCTAGGTTCCAAATCTCTTCAGTGACCATATGCACGCAAGTGGTAGAACAGAGGACTTGTTTCCCAGAGAACAGGCTTTGAATATGGCTTGAATTTGAAGTCGGGGATGCAGTTATCTCATCAGCTCCTGACAACTGTGTTTGAGTTTCTGTTGATTTTTCAATGTATGATATCGTCACAACTTTGAAAAGAATTCAGGAGATTTCTGTACTACTGCCTTGTCTTTGTCTGTGCTCAAGTATAATGCATATTTCCTGAAGAGATGTTTTCTGTAAGAAATACCACCTCAAAGGCATCGAGTATCTTTAAAAAGCCCTTCAGATGTTCAGTTTTCTTAATTAGTTATTTACCAACCCATAACAGGCAAAGATGCATGGGAACAATACAATAAATTATTCAAGCTTTTCCTAAGCTTTCCATCTCAACACATTTTCAGCGTTAGGGCTTGTAATATTTCAGCCTCAATGGAGGAAGGGGTGAGAGCTTCTGCTGCACAATAATAATCATAGCCTGTGGCAAAGTCAGGAGGGAAAAAAAGAACAAGGATTCTAATAATCTTGTATTGTGACAAACAAAGTATGTAAACAGATAAGGATGCCAATAGCTGATCTCATCATATTGATATATTAACTGGCAAACAAAAAAGTTCCAAAAACCCTGTGTAACCAGAGTTTGAAAAAGTAAAAATCTTGATTCATATTGACTCTAGGAAATCAGTTCAAGACTTTTTTTGCTGCTTTAAAAAACGTCTGCTAGAAATTATCTCTCTAAAAGTAATTAACAGAACACATACTACATCCAGTTCTGAGATACTATTCAAGAGCATCCTGAAAATAAGAGCTGATGCAGATAAGAGCCAAAAATTATTAATAATTTTTTGTTTAACTAGTCAAAAAGAAAATATTGAGGTTTCACTTCAATACACTTTACAGAGCTCTCACAAAAACAAAGCACTGAGAACTAAAGGACAATTTGAGAACCCAACAGTGAAGACCCAACAGCTGAAGACAAACAACTTCACATTAGAAGGAGCGTATATTTTTTAGTACTACAATGGTACTTGCTCAGTGAAACAAGCTAACAGTGGAAGCCATATATCTGTTCAGCTCTTCAGGACCACAGGCCTTTCTGGAAAAATATGTTTCTGCAAATAGAAGTTATTGGGTTAAAGACACAAGTAACTGGGTGAAATTCTATGGCCTATATTACAAAGGAAGTCAGGTTAAGTGATTGAATAGTCCCTTCTGAACTTCAGATCTACTTGTCTACAAAAAATATGCATCTGAATATGTAATTTATGCAATAGGGACCCACATGTGACTTCTTTTAACTGAATGAGTTCCACAGTAAAACTCTTCCACTTCATCTAGCCAAATAAGGGTTAAATATGACTTCTTTACTAATGTATTTAGTAGCTAGTTTTGCATCTTTTACTTAAGTTGAAAGTAGACAGTCTTTCAGAGAATGTGAAGGGGTTTAAATATCTGATACCTCTATTGCCAAATGATTTTAAGTAAGTTATAAATGTTTTTTAAATAAGTCATAAATGATAACTTTTTATGTATTAATCATATATCAACACTTGAAACATTTTAACAATGGAAGTCTTCAGTGTAAAATTCCTGAAGTAGAGTTGTATATACTTTTTATGACATGCCTCTAAAAAAATATGTAGGCTTGACAAGTTGAGCGTTGTCAGCAGGGAATACTGTATGAATTGGTCCAGACTGTGGCCTGAGTGCAGAACTTCTCCATTTCCTTTCTCCCCTAGTAGTAGAGATTTTTAAACAGTACAGAAGAAAAGTAACTAACTAAATATATATTTCATCTTTAAATATTTATAGCTTCCCATGTTATCATATTTTATATTATGATTTTATTTCTTTGTCTTTTTTCATATTTTCCTCTCTCATAACCACTTTGGTTAATTTTTTTGTATTTATTTTCTTTTCCTTTGGTTTCACACTCTCTGTTGGTTTTTACCCTGGCAACACGCCCTAACCCTTGCAATATTTTCAAATAAGTAGAGATGTTGAGGCCTCTCTTTGTATACTCAATAAAAAAGTTCTAGAACTTGGTTTTAGAAGAAACTTAGGCAGAAGTTTCAAGGTGAAGTCCTTCTCCTAGTCAAAATGATATAGCGTTTTTTCACTTCTTTTAGGAGTCATTATTTTACCTTTATTCTCATAATATGTATCTTCATTTCAGTGATGTTTTGTTATAAGAGAGGTATGAACAGTACACCTGCTTTTGCTTGTTTAGTTGCTAGAAGAAAAGGGTCTTGGTCTATGCAGACATTATCTAGGGGACATCTCCATTGGAAAAACAGTACCATACACAAGTAAATTCAGGTCCCCTTCAAAGTATTATTGAATATTTTATACCTAGGACATATCATTTGCTTTTGTTTGTCATATTGGCTATTAGACTGTTTTCAAACAAAATGCTCATTCTATGCTTTATTTTATTATCTCTATGTACAGTTCTCCTTATCCTGATTAGTAGCTATTCAACCTGGTTCTCATCAGTGCTTTTCTGTAGTAAAAGAGACGACAGAAGCTTATGGACCTCTGTCCTAAGTGACTGTATCTTGTTCCCAGCCTGATGCCCTATGTTCTCAAAAGAAATAAATAAAGCACAAATTGAATCTTAAATGGATTATACATTTCTGTTTTCTTATGAGTTCAGACCACTTACATTGAGGTTGTGGTCACTGAGAAATAATTAAGCACTCCATCTCTCATAACAAAATATTCACCCATGAAAGTACAGGTATAATAGCATAATACCATATTTAATAAACCATCTATAAACCCAAGATTTTTAGTTATCAATACCTAACCCTTTCACAAACTACTTCCTGCGTCAAGGTCTCTTGCCAGGGTAATGAGATGCTCCATCATGAGGTTATATATAATTCTGTCAAAATAATCTTAGAAAGTATATAATTTTGAATCACTGTTGGAAGCAGAGACATGAGCAACTGCAAACTTGTTCTTCTAAACTGGGAATGTAATATAGAATTAAATGCAAATGACTACGTTAATGCAACATTTTGATTGAGATATGACACAAACAAATGTCATTAAATTCAAAGTATGGTTCCCACAGCAACCGTAATTCTGCTGCTATGCACTTTCTGTACATATTATATTGTATTTCTGTGCCATATACTGTGCAATATTAACTTCACTGTATTTTCGTATATCCACAGTGTGACTGAATGATGGTTGTTTTGGGAACCAAAACTGAATTTCCTATTTTTGTTAATGTAAAATCTCCACATTAATGTTGCAATTTTTTTTCCCATGTTTAATTTCCTTTGGTTTTGCTGGCTTTTTGTTTTTTTTATGAAAAGACAGCGTGTTATTTCAGTATATCTGGCCTGGCTAAAAGTCACTTTGCAGATAAGTATGAATTTGATCTATAATCAGAGCCATGAATATGTTTAAATTAATTTTATTTCAGTAGATTTCAGTCAACCTGAGGTTTTTTTGCACTTTTGGCCTTTTCCTTCCCAATTTCACAGCTTGAGCCTAAGTCTCAAACCAAGAAGGCGAAGGTCTTAACAGAAAAAAAAAAAAAAAAACCAACCAGTCATCTGCTGGCTTCTATATCCACCGTCTTAGCCTACATGTAAGGAAAGATCAGACGGAACTCAGTAGGCTATCTACTGAGACCATGACACCAATTTAAATTTGTCAGGTTCATTAAGGTGCAAATATTGGACTGACTGACTAATTAACATTCACACATTCAAATGATTAACAGCTTAAGAGAACAAGTAATGTCTTGCATTGGCCAGCTTCTTTATTTTTACCAATCTGTTTTAAGATACATCTCCATATATACATTAACCCAAGAGAGAGCCTAACCATAGCATATATTAAACTCAGTACTTGATAGTACCAAATTAGAGCTCACAGACTAGTGTGATAAGACTCAACAGGAAAACAGACCAGCAGTTTTAAATAAGTTTTTTTCAGAAGCTCTCTGTTAAAATATAGCCTTCTACCATAATCAGAAAGAGCAATTTTAAAAGTTTTTGGAATTCCAGGAAAGACTTAAGTGCAAAGTCCTTTAAAAGATTGGAGGAAAAGGTATTACTGTTATTTCTACTTTTTCAGATCTTTAAATTTTCCAGATAATACAGGGACTGACAATTCATAAAACATTATTTGTTTTGGTTTGGTTTGGTTTTTTTTTCCTAGTATTAACATTTTTAATTGTTAGCTTTTATTGGTATTTATCTCTATAAAATTGGGGAATGCCTATACTTCGCATCTATTTCTTTAACTACTTTGAAACTGAATGTACCTCATCAAAATTAAAGGAATTTTCTGAAATTTGTAAATAGCAGCTTTTGGTATTTTTCCATGTATATGCCTATTACGTTTTGATGTATAAGTAGTCTTAGGAAATTTTTCCCAACATCTACTCATGAAGACTATAATTGTGTTTGATTTTCATTTTGCTGAAATTCCTCGGATGCAAGCTCATGCTAATGGTGTTTTATAAGTAGAAAAGCACACACTGGACAATATTTGTCCTGGAGTCCTTCCCTAACATGTTCTGAAATGCGTCTTCCTATTTTTCCACTTCAGGGCTTAGCTAAGAAAAAAAAAAAACTAGAGAGAGAAAAAGCTGTTTCACAAACTGTGCTAACTCATGATTTACGCTGGTCTGAATAGAGAATCTAACTCAGTGTAAGGTATAAGCTGTGAATACATAGTAAAGTACAGGTAAACTAAATCACAAGATTTTGAAAACTGTAGCAAGACATTTTTGAAACCAAATTACTGACATATTATGAATGTCACTTTGGTTTATCTAATTCGAGATTCTGAGCATTGTTTTAATAATTCTGTTCCGAATAGCATTTCAAATCTAATAGAATTGCTTATGCTTTATTTCACATTGTTGCCCATGGCAGACCTTGAATAATATTTCTATAAGAAATGAATGAGATATTATGTATTATTTAAATAAATAGTTATGTTCAATTGAAAGCACACCTAACTTTCAGCACTAAAAATAGTGATAGATTCTTCTAAACTGATCTAATTATATTGTATGTCCTAGCATCTTTGATTAAATACAGCAAGTGAGCTAAGATACTATAAAATATGTCTTTCTGTTTTCCCAATGTAAGTTTTCATTTGTGTTCCAAGACTGGTCTCATTCTGTTATTATGGTCTATCTCAAAGGGGTTTTTTTGTTTCTTTAGTGAAGAGATAATGTTCTTTTGTAACGTTTATATATATCTGTGCTTGCCTTTTTTCCTTTATTTTCTCTATATTTATACACTGAATCACAACTTAATGATTACCTACTCATAACATGCAGAGTATTGGGACAGATCTAGCAACAGTCTTGTCTAGAATTCCAAGTTTCTTTGTTTTGGTAAAAAATGGGAGAAAAAAATGAATCTGTGTGGAAAAGTGAAAACATATTTAGGACTTTCCGAAATATAGGTGAAATCGTAGCTTGCTAGCATTTTTTTATTCAGTACAAAAATAATAACAATTAATTCCTTAATTCTTACTTAACACCAGTGCCACTGGAATCAAAGATTATATGACCAAAGAAAAAGCTTTTGTTATACACAGAAAAGCCTGTAGATTAAAGTTAAACCCCATAAGTCATGCAGAAATGTGTATCTGGTGGAACACATTCTAACAGACTTCAGGATTTAACCCTCGCAAAAATAAATATGAAACAAAAATGTGGTGTAATGCTCGGATTTGCATCAATATCAAATCAGAGCAGTGACAATTCAAACCCATCTGAATGCACTGCAACGTTCTGAAATATTGTTTGAAGAAAACATAAAATACATGATAAAAAATAGGCAAAATATAAAAATTAATGCAATACAAATATGAAAAGGTAAAGTATCTGTTGCAACAGATACAGCATTTTAATATCATTTAGTTCATGTAAATGAGATATTGGTGTCAATGAACATTTAAGAATGAATGAGCTATTCAGGAGATTCAAACACAAATGCACCTTGTGCGTTATAAAAGGTTTCAATTTTGCTATTTTCTAAACACAGAAAAATGTATCCCCCCCATTCAGAATATTGAATGTCTTATGAAAAGTGAAAGGTCATTTGTAACTGTCCAAAGGATTGATGGAGTTGAGATACCTCCTTGACCTTCACCCTGCACTCATAAAGAACAGTCTCAGATGACAGAGCATCAGGCAAGTTTTCAGAAAATGTCTTTTCTTATTTTATATTGCATAGCAGGCTTGTTACCTGATATTTTTCATAATTGTATGTCAAGATTTAATTACTTCATGTCTTCCCTTATTAAAAGTAAACTGTCATCTAATACCACTCAGCTATGTTTGTGATTTGCACTAATTCAAGCATTTCTGTCTGCTTTTTGCCATTGTTTTCCATCTCAGTTTCTACAATAATTGCTTTGGAGGCCTACACAAACAATGTCAAGGTCAAACCTTACAAATACAAAAATTCTTTTCCAATTACTTATTGTCTGTTAAGGATGCACATTATAAAAACTGGTTCAGATAAGTTTCTTTTTTCCTTCATATTAAAATCTTCATGTAATGCAAGAGGGAATGCAAGCTTAAGTTAAGATGTTAAAACAACAAACTTCAAGAAGACTTGTGAAAACATGAAGCATATCATGTTAATCTTTCTACAACATTTTCAATCTTGTTGTATATTAGTGAAATTGTATACAAAGTATATTATTAACCATATGCTGGTAATAGAATAAAATTTACTCAAAGATATATCCTTTTGTTGTTATATTCTTTCATCCTACCAACAGGGAGAGTCAAGGACATACAGCTTAATGGTCCACTTACCAAGAAACAAGAAGGCAAAGAATTCATTTATCAAGCTTGAGCATAAAGTGTCACTGTCCCTACTTGCCTGCAGAAAGCATGAGAGTTCCAGGCAGCAGAAGAGTGAAATGAGTAGAAAGGTGTAAGGAAAAAGATAAAAAAATAAGTGTCTTTGCTGAAGAGGATGGAGATATGTTGGGATAAAACAGATTATGACAAAAAAAACTTCAAGAGTGAATACTGCTCCTTTGCTAACTACTTTCTCGCTCATTATAGAGGTACTACCATGAATATAGTACATTGTCTAAAAGCAAAACTTTCTTAATGCTGTTTTGGAGAATCCAAGCAAATCTTCACTGAAAAGTCAGACATTTGACTTTTATTTGACACGTTACTTGTTCTATGAACATAAGTGAAAACTACTGTACTGTTACCTAGCTGCAGAAGTAGTTTGGATCCACAGGATGGGAACAAAGGACCATGGTAATCAGTTGTTTTCAACCAAGCTTACTCAGACTTTTCAAATGCCAAATCCTTCGCTTTTTCCCCAACTCAAAATGTTTCCTTGATGCTGTCATAAAAAGGTCTGTGAACCTGCCATATGAGAGCACCTGTTTTCAGAAAATCCCCCAAACCCTGTGTAATGTGCATTTATCTTTCTTGTACATGGACTAAACCACCACAAACTGTATTTTCATTAAAAAAACAATTTTAACATTTGGGTTGTTTTCAAAGATTTGTTAATTTTGTTGTATTTAGAACAAACTACTCTTCATTTTTTAGACCATTCCTCCTTCTTAATCCCTTCTTCCTCAAGAAACTCAAACCAATTTCTCCCATCTCCCATCCTTGACTACCAGTCAATAAATTCTGGTGGAGCACAGAATGGTGAAGGTAGTCTTCCAATTTGTTAGGGGTTACTTCTCAATAGTTACTTCATTCCAGCAAAACTCACTCAATTTTTTGTTTTATTTCTCAGAATATTTTAAAAATATAAAAATAATTTTAAAAAAACTTATGCAAGGGAAAAGAGGTCTTAGTTTATTTCAGGAAGACACAGGACACAGACTATGGACTGTTCAGACTAGACTTTTTGCTTAACTTTTCCATTCCAGCTCAGCTGCCAGATCACTGAAAAAGAACAGGAAACAGAAGCCGTTGATGTACTTCATTCAGAGAAATAAAAAAGCATCTAGAATCCCCAAATTAATGAAGATGCAGAAATAACTATAATGAGCTGGGGGTGTGGGAGCAGAGGGGGAAATAAAAATCTGAAACAACAGCAGTTTGTACAAGATCACTCAATATGCTTACATTACCAGAAAGAGCATCTAGTAGTAATATATATGGTCGAGGAAACAATTTGGATCCACAATGTCCAAGAGTCTAAACTAAGAGCATCTGGTATTACTGTATGATTTCCCCAACCCCTGTGTTTCTGACTGGAGTGGTATGCAGGTTTTTTTCTTTATCATATTTTTACAGACATATTTTGTGCTTCCAGGATCTTAACTAGCTCTTTAGTCAAGTCCCACATGTTTTGCTGTATGAAGTCCCAAATCAAAAACGTTTGAAGTATAAAACGTTTTGGTTTACTATGTCTTTTTGGTCAGATGAGTGGAAACAGCTCAAGGTGACAAAGTTTTTTTTTCTTCCTCAGTCATATATGGAAATTAAGATTTTTTATTATCTATGGACAAATGCTTTGACTTAAAGAACAGCTGATTTTTTATTATCTTTTGTCATTGGCCATGAAATCACAGTTAATAAGTTTCACAGATTGCAATAAAATCCTTGAGAAACTCTGTGCTATCTGTCAAACATGTGATTTTAAGGTCTAATAATATGCAATATGTTTACATAGGTTATTGAAGTGCGGTTCTTTCCCAGCAGAGATATTTATTAAAAAAGATATAAAGGTAGCATCTCAAAACTAATAGAATCTAGTATATTTATTTAAATAGAAATATAAATGTTAGATATATTTATACAACACATGCAGCAAAATATTCTCTGTACCTTAAGAAAATTGTTTGCAGAGACTGCCACTACTGCAAGATTTTAAGGACATATGACATTATCGAACTGATCTAAAACTTGTTAAAGTTAAAGCAGGCCTTGGAGGATCTGTGCAGTGTAATCTATTGAGAAAATATTTAGTGGAAAAGTATGTGTGGATCAGTGTATATGTCGATGTCTTGTAACACATAATTTTGTTCTTCTGGCTCTTCTCATCAACTTCTGCATTTTTAGCTTTTATTTTCAGACACATCATGGATACCTAAAGCTGAGTAGATGTACGTTTACAGTAGAACTTAATGTGACTGAATCCTTCCATTCCATGAAAGATTATAACAAGATTTAGTGTGAGATAATAACTTTTCCATTTTTTGTTAAGGTAGTAGCAAATATAAAATTGATGCTTATATGCTACTATGTCTTTTAATACATTACAAATATAAAAAACACCAGGGTAAAATTATAAACAACTAGCATTTTCTAACTTATTCTGACTGCTGATTCCCATACTCTTTTTCTGTATTTTGAATACCTCCAGTGTAGCCTTGACTATTACAGGAATATTTTTCCTTGAATTTAATTTGTCCTTCTAGCACTTATGAAAAGAGTTGGCTTGGGTTCCTCAGCAGTGTAGGTAAAGCTGAATTTTGCTGTCAAAAGGGTGGGGCGGTATGGGAGAAGGGTGAGAATGTGGATCATTCCAGTGAAACAAAGACTATAGTAGAGGAGTAGGAGAGAGAGCTCTAGTGACTCAGAGTTAGTGGTGCTGCCTGGCAAAAGAAAGAAATGGAGGCAACAGTCTGCTGCGTCTGTGCCTACAGTTCATTAGATGCTGTCCTCATTCCTGTACAGCCTGGTTTTCACTTAGCAGCATCTACCACTCACCTGAATTTACAACATGCTGACCTAGGTAAACAGCAGGCCTTGTGGCCATTTTGCTACGCAAACTTTCATTGCCCTAAGCATAAGGTCAGTGCTTTGCCTAGTCCTACAGGAGTTTGAAAGTTATTGTAGAAAATACTATATATTGCCCATTAAAAAAAAACAAAATCCAAGTTTAAAGACTTTTTATTACTAACATTATGTAAGGATTATAACTAAATGTCCGAATATTCATACTCATGATCCTTTTGGCTGGTAGAGGCAAAATAGGTAATATATATCAATCAGATCTCTTTTCAGGAGAACAGTTTCTTCTGCAATACAGGTCTTAATCATCTTATTTTGTCCCTAAACAATCAAAAGTACATATGTACACACATTACAAAAGTACATTATTTAATTGGTCAGGCAGTTGGACTAAATTATCATTGTAGGTCCCTTCCAACTGAAATATTCTAGTCTAGTCTAGTCTAGTCTAGTCTAGTCTAGTCTATGAATTTGTGAACTACATCTGTTGGCCATCTATCTCATAATGCAGATAATATACCTTAATTTACAGGTTAAGATTACATTTACATCATTTTTACATTGCAGCATCACCTGAATTTCACTGTTGTTAAATTCAGTTTTCAAAGTACCTTGAAAAGTACACCATAGCTTTATGGATGTCTTATAAGGATGCTTGATGTAACACGTCCTTATTACCTTCTTTGCAGACTTTCCATACCTAACACATTAGCCATAAAATTAATTGCTGCTGTACTCCATTAACAAACATGATAGACTCTTTTTTTCACCTCGATGTTAACCATTGCACATATATTTCACTCATATATTTTAAGAGGAATTGTAACAGTAAGCACTATCAGCCAATTCTGTGTAGCAGTGTTGGAAAACAATCACCACAAAAGTACATTAATCTTGTGCTGGAAGATTCATCTCTAGGTACAAGAGGGTAGCTCAGTTTCTTTGACCATTTATCTCTCTGAAACGATCAGCAAGGATACCAATTAGAAACACTATTTATCACCATGGCTTAACTTGTGATGTTTACACCTTCCTAGCAGAAACCAGACTGAAACAATTGCTCTTTTCTTACAATTGCTCATTTGTATCTATATCAAGATCAAAAGATGTGGATAGGTATTTGGCTCATCTTGCTCGGAAGCCTGCCTTCAGTATCAGCCTGTGTTGAATACTTCATAAATGTGTGCAGAAACATTTAAAGATACAGACAACTCAGTGGAAGATTAAAATATTGGCTTGTCCCATCAATTCAAACAGCATATATTTCATTCATATACAGTATAACAATGCAAGAAGATGGAAAAGGTGTAGATCCAAGCACCTTTTACAATAGGTACTACATACAATGTAGGGAGTGTCTCCCCAGATCAATGTAAATCTTTGTCTTCCTTGTCAACAGTGTTTCAACTCTTGGTAAAAGAAAGCACCAAATGACACCAAATGAATGAACTCATATTGTGGTAGAGACTTAGATGGGTCTGGTAGCATTGTGAGTAGTGAATATAGAGAGACTCCGTTATGAGAAACGTTCCCTAAATTCAAAGTGCTTAGATATGATGGCTTTTCTTTGGAAAGCCCCTCCATTTAAATAGAACAAAAAGTTTCAAAAAGCCAATTCATAAAAACAAGTTTAAATTTTCTTGTAAGAGACGGTAAGTTACAGTACAGTGCCTTATTACTCACAGTGCAGAATGAAGATCAAACTGCAGAATGCCACAAGTGAACTTTAACCCAATACAAGGTTATGATACATGATTGCTTCTTACAAAATTCAGTAAAATTTAATAATACTGTAATATAATGGGAATTTGTTACTATCAAATGTTTAAGCACTTAATTCCATTAAAACCTATGGTGTTTACATATTTATACCATTATGAGCATTTAGTCAAAAAAACCAGTACAACCTACTGTACTTATAGACTAAGCATTACCATACAAGACCAAAAGGCTTTCTAGGAGATCCAACCCATTTAGTACAGTTTAGTTCACACTTGCCTGTGTGTGCTAATATCTGAATTTTAGGTGAGCTTGTATAATATATTTTCAATTTAAACTCAAACCACACACTTGAAACTATTTTGGGATGGCGTAAAGACATTCCTTTTCTCTATTAGTGTTTGCACTGGATTGCACCTGCAAGTGTGCAATCCAGAACTTGTGTTCCACAAGTTCTGCTCAAAGAAGTTTTCTTCCACTTCAAATTGTATTTAACAGGATGAGGTTCAACTAAGGACCACCTTTAGGAAACTTTAGGTTCAGGTTAGTTTTGCTGATTGCTGATAGAAATATTATTTGAGAGCTAATTAATATAATTTCATCTACTTTAATTATCATTGTTATATTAAGATGCCTGTCATTTAACTTGCAATACATTTCATTTATGTATTTAATGTATGTGAAACTTTGAAAAGCTTAATAGCCTTCAAATTACGAGTTAAAATCAAATGACATGATCTTCCCTTTCACTGTGACTACATATCCAAAGACTTATCTGATTTTATAGTCTCTTGCAATGTTTTCTATTAGGCATCATATATTATCTACAGCCTCAACTCTTCAATATAGTGACCTTTCAGAATTTCCCAGCTCCAGAATTTCAAGCCCCTGTAGCTCTATATGTAGAGGACTGCAAAAAGACTAAAAATAAGACGGGTACCTAAGTTTGTAAACCCATTTCCAGCTTGTGGAAACAGGGTAAGGAAAAAAAAACAAAATCCTTGTTAGGAAAAAGCCTTTGCTAGGAAAAGTTATCTCAATATCTGCAAAAGATGATCTGAGTAAGCTAGCCACTAAACCAATGAGAAATCAGCAAAACTATGAACAAGATAACAAGGGAACCGGAAGACCACTGATGGAAGCAGCTGGCCAGCTATTTGGTTTTTTTTTAGAAATAGAGACACAGATTTCAACTTTGAAAACTTGGTTGGAGTAAAGAGATACAGAGATTGGATCAAGTCCAGGAAACCAGTAGAGTACGCTGCTCTGAAATAAAGTGACTATTGCTTAATCCAATCAATGCCTTAACACAGACTTCAACACTAAGCTGCCACATACCCATTCTCAATCATTCAGGCTGACTGACACAAAGACAAGTAGGACAAAAAGAAGTTTGTGAGAATATGTGAGGAAGTATTAGAATTTCTTAGGTAAAAATAAGATCAATATTCCAGTGTCCTGATGTCCTGATTTCAGCTTTCCCTTCTGTTACACCATGATATGATTTCATTGCAAGGGTTAATTTTACTGCATTGCCTCAAGTGTACTGACCTTTGTACTCCTTCTTACTGGTTAGTAACATCAGTACCTTCACAAGCAAAAACACCTGATGTACTGAACTCAGAGACAACTTATTTCAACATGCCAAGAAAAGAAATACTTTAGGAGGTACTAGAATTAATAAGTTCAATTTCCCATAGATTTATCCACCTTTTGACAGATAAACCTTGGTGTCTAAGGTGTTACAGTTCCTTTCTTTCCCTTCCTACTTAAGTGCCTATTTGCATGAAACCTGTAGGAATGTAGTGCTGAGACCTTCTTTTTGACTATTCCATCAAATACCAATGAAATCAGTTAGCATCTAGTAATTTCAAGTCATTAGTAACTAGAGGAGACTTTATACTACATGAAAAGTTATATACTACTAATACAGTACTGTACATTTAAAATTTTCTCTGATAAATTGTTAAAATAAAAGTTGTCTTTAATGCCTAATTCTGTATCCATGCATGGTGGAATTGAAACTGCAAGGACTTACTGTCATATTACACAATTCTGGCCTTCAGTTTTAAAATCTTTAATCTTTTCCCTATTTCTAAAGTTGCTTAGTAGCATGAAGAAGTTATCATATTTATCCAAAAATCAAATGAAAGTAAAATTCAAATCCTATGTACAGAACTAACTGCTGTATATAAAACAGGCAGTCTGTATGGCAAATATCTTTTCTAGAATGAGTTAATACTCATAGATTTTGTAACCCGTCTTTTTCTTAATCAGGTACATGACTCTCTGTAAACTTTCTTTGCTTTCAAAAGCAAACATAACTAATAATTTCTGTAAAGGTCTTGAGCCCTTCCAACATCTGGTTTTGGTTTACTCTAAAAACTGTGTCTCTGATCTCATGTGTTGAACTACTGTATGTTTGCCACTGTCTATTTCCTGTGAAAAAATACACTGAACAATAATAGCTTTTGTTCCTAACCTTCCAGTCACTAGAGCAGCTGAACAAATAATTTTCATGCTTTCATTTGAAATAATTTATTCCATGTATATGTTTGTGTAGGGTCATTTGGGTTATTGGATGTTTCATCATTTAAAAATCAAATATTAGAAATTTAAATTACTGAAAACTACATCTAATAGTTTCCTTATGCTTTTAGCAATTCACTTGACAAAATTTCCTCCCAAAATATCTTCCAGTCTATATATAGCTTTGTGTGAATGGAAGGAACTAGGGGGAAAAAAAACCAAAAAACATTATGAAGAAACAGGTAAGCATCATAAATAACCCTACTCAATAAATCACAAGTGTCAACTTTTAGTTCTGCTTAGACATTGACAATTTTGGTGTGTTATCCAAATCATGAATATCATCTCTATAAGATTAAATTGCTAAATTTAAATACTGATTTCTTCCCTAAATTGTAAAGAACATATGTTTATATATGTACACACACTTATACATACACTTCTTTCCTTTTCATGCAACCCATCTATTTTCCTTCAAACTGCAAGAAGTTTGGCCCTGGCAACTTCTCAGGCTTGCAAATGTCCTTGCCTTCCTTATCATTTTCTGCTCCTCCTCTCCCCAGCCCTTTCATTTGCACTGTGCAGGATTCTTCCTTCCTCTTCTTTTAAACAGAAACCTTTACAGTCGTGATGCACTCCATGTGTGTCCATTGTATCACGACCCACCTTGCTTACAGGGTTCTACATTTTTATCAAGTCATGGATTCTTACAATGTAGTTTTACCAGAAATTATTTTGTTTTACATTATTAAATTACTCAACACTGTCAGGTCCTGTTATGTCTTTGTCCTTTCTTTCATGACAACTTTTTACTGAAGTCAGTGGAAACTTGGTGTTGCACCCAAATCATTAAAATTAGGTTAAGTTCCTAGGTTAAGATCAGTTTAAGTTCTAGGCTTTCCTAATTTTCAATGTCAGTTTTGGGTACCTCCATCCCACCTTAAATTTAAAATAAATCTTTAAAACATTAAATTTATACTTATATTTCTAGTTTTTATTAACTCTGTAATTTATATAGTTCTATATTTATAATCTTATTTATTTATGTTTTATTTGCATTTAATGCGTAAGAATTACATTATTTTCCCTTACTATTTTTTATTCCTTTCACACTCTATTTTAACTTCATTAGGAAAAAAGTATATAAATGTTTGAAATTTATATTGTACACATACACACATTTTATTTGGAAGGTAAACACCATACCTCGATGTATTTATCTATTGACTACTTGATTGGAATTTCTCATGTCTTTAAATTGGGATATTAGTGTACAGTGTATTCAGAATTTTACACAGTTTTGTAGCTCATGTTTAAAATAAAAAATGTAGAGTGTCTTTTGTTAAGAGCTAATTTTTACAAAACGTCATGACTACAGTTTCTATTCTAGCTATTACTGTCATAGAGTTTTAAATTTATATTAACATGAACAAGTAGAGTTGAATGTAACTGAAGTGATTCCAGTACCCCAAGACTCTGTGATCTTACAAATGTTATTGAATCAGAGAAATCATTAGTTTAATGTTGATTGGTAATCCTAAACAAGTTTCTAATTTAGTGGGAGTAGCAGGATAAATAATCCAAGTAATTTCAGGATGGAGCTTGCTTAGTTACGATACATCTACAACATCAAGGAGTGATACAGTGACTTAGGATATGCCTTCCAGGATGTTTTCCTAAAGTAAAGAAAATGTAAACCAATAATTGAAATATACCACTATTCCTCTTTTGCCTTGACTGAAAACTTCTGAATATAGAAGACAGTCCTTTTATAAACTCTGTAGACATTTTTCAGCTAAGTTTAGCTGGTCTACTCACTCTTGCCTGGCAAATTGACTGTATGCTAACTTCACAAAGGACAACTTGAAAACACATTCAGCGCTCAACCGATACCACAAACATCAAAGTTACACTATCATGAATAAAAAATAACACCCATTTTTGGTCAAATTTGGTACCTTATTTGCAGAAGTCTGCATACTTTTAGCATCTCACTCTACTCAGTAGGTACTGTCTCAGAACTCAACCTTTAAGATTTTTATAGTTTTCTTTTCACTGAAAACTGTCTTAATAATCCAACCTTTAAACTTAATATATTTTATTTCTTCACTGATACTGAAAAACAAAAAATTTATGTTGGAATTATTTCAGTCAAGACCTTGAAATCTATACAAACCACATGCATAGGTTTTACAGTACAATACAAACTGCACTTGTAAACACACATTTTAGCCAAGTGTACTTAAAATTAGGTATTTTTCTTATATCCATTATATATGAATGTATTCAGTTTATGCAACCATAAAAATAGCAAAGATGTATTTTCCTGGGAGCACATACTGTCGTGGGCTAACCTTGGCAAACAGATGAACGCCCACTCAGCAGCTCACTCACTCTCCCTCTGAGCAGGACAGGGGAGAAAATAGAAGAAACAGGAACAAGAAATATTGTCAAGATAAAGACAGGGAGATCACTTACCAATTACTGCCACAGACAAAACAGACTCAACTTGGGGAAAATTAATTTATTGCCAACTAAAATAGATTTAGGTAGAAAGAAACAGAAGGACAAACATGAAAACAACACCTTTCTGCCCCTACTTTCCCAGGCTCAATTTGTTCCTTCATTGTTAGCTCCAGTATGTCCCCCAACAAGCAACGCAGTGGGGATGGGAGGTGGAGGGTTACAGTCAGTGCAAAATACCTTCTCTCTACCACTCCTTCCTCCTCACACTTTTCCCCCACTCTAGTGTGGGTCCTCTCCACAGGCTGCAGTCCTTCATGAGAAAATCTGCCTCAGTGTGGACTGCCCACAGTTCCTTCAGGGAATATCCACCTGCACCAGCGTGGTGTCCTCCACAATTTGCAGTGCAGATATCCACTCTAGCACCTGGAGCATCTCCACCTCCTCTCTTCATTCTTCCTCCTCCTCCTCCTCTCATTCCTCCTCTCCCTCTCTGACCTTAGCGTCCCCGCTACAATTTCACACTCTTTTTTTCCCTTCTCTCCCAGTGTGGTGTTTTTGCCCTTTCTTAAATATGTTTTCCCAGAAGCTCCACCAGTTTGGCTGATGGGCTCAGCTGTGTCCTGTGGGTGAGTTTGTTGGAGTTGGCTGGAATCATTTGTGTCCAGCATGGGACAGTGCCTGCAGCCCCCCAGTGCCAACACCTTTACATCTGCACTCAGTACACATCCAAAGGAAAAAGAACTTCAGTGCTTACCTTCCTCCTTCTGACAATGAAACAAAATGTTTAGATCTACCAGATGAAGTAAATTTTAACAGCGCCATATAGGAAATATATTTAAAAAAAAAAAAAAAAAGAATAAAAAAGAATTGCCTGCATAACATAGAAAAGACCTAAATTTTCTACACAAGTTTTTATTGTTGGAAGCAATACTATGTAACTCTAATACATAGTGACAAGAAAATTATTTCTGTTCCATCTGTTATAGATAAGTTAGTTGACAGCTATTGAATTTAAGTTTTGTTAATTTTCAGAATTGGATAGCTTTTCCTCACAGAAATTTTTTTTTTTATTGAGGACTTTCTAAATAAATAATCTCAAATACCAGTTAATCATCATCACTAATCAATCTTAGAATTCTGAGGAAGTTTCCAAGGGACTAGAAAAAAGAAAATAGTTTACCAATATTTTTTAAAGTAAATGGGATAAATAGGTTAAGTCTGTGTCAGTTAGCCTCACACTGATCCCAAGCAAAATCATGCATAAGCCAGCAGAATTAATAAAAATATAAAATACAAAAGTATTGTAGAATCATAAAATCACAGAATCATTACAGTTGGAAAAGACCTCTAGGATTATCAAGTCCAACCATTAATTCCAACAATACCATGTCTCCTGAGCCATGCCCTGAAGTGCCACGTCTACACGTCTTTTAAATACCTCCAGGGGTGGTGACTCCACTACCTTGTCATACATTTTATAGCTTGTTAAAAGTGTGTTTGATAAAAAAAAAAGTATTGATTCAGCATTTTAAAATAAAAAAATAATTAATAATAGAAAAAAGTATTTGGCTTTGTTTAAAATAGAGAAGCAACTTATGCCATTGTTTTTAAAGAGATCCTGCAGATATCTGTTATTCAATAATGTGAAAGAAGATAAACACTCGCAGTGGTATGATTAGCTTGGCTGACTTAGTAACGTGGGTGCATTTGAAAAAGGCACATTTTAGTAACAGCCAAAGTTACAGTCAGGCAGACAGAAGACTGAAAGTGATCTCAAGCACAAGGTGGGAAACTGGAGAAGTTGCTTTCATTGTTTAATTTGATATTGAGTTTTGTTTTGAAATGGAGGACAATTGCAAGCAAAGAACAACTATACTAGAAAAGTCAGGATGATATAATAGTTTTTAAAATAGTTTAAAACATAAAAATTAGCATAATTTAAAGCATTAAATAATATTTTAGTGAATAGTAATTTAATTTCAAAGCATGATTCGGCACCTTTGCCCCTATAGAAAGGAGTAAGCCATATGCATGACCTCTGAGGCACATCCTCATAAGAGAATCTTCAACAGAACAATAACTTGCCTCGTATTTTCAAAGCAGGACTACAGGATTACCAAATATGTTGTTTATTTATCCTTGAGGTCTTTGTGATTGAAATAATGGAAAGAAACAAGGTAGAAATAGAAGTCAGATTTATAGAAAATTCCTTGTAGGTGATTTAGAGCAGAGCATCTCACAGGATCGAATGTTCCTTCCAAAAAGCTAATTAAGATTTTATATACATATTGTCATGGTTTTAGCTGGGATTTTCTTCACTGTAGCTGATATAGTGCTGTGTTTTGGACTTAGTATGAAAATAATGTTGATAACACACTGATGTTTTAGTTGTTTCTAAGTAGTGCTTATACAAGCCAAGGACTTTTCAACTTCCCATGCTCTGCCAGGTGCACAAGAAGCTGGGAGGGGAGCGGGCACAGCCAGGACAGCTGACCCAAACTGGCCAAAGGCAACACGAGCCAGCAGTGTGATCAGGTGGCCAAGAAGGCCAACAGCATCCTGGCTTGTATCAGGAATAGTGTGGCCAGCAGGAGCAGGGAGGTGATCGTGCCCCTGTACTCGGCACTGGTGAGGCCGCACCTCGAGTACTGTGTTCAGTTTTGGGCCCCTCAGTACAAGAGGGACATTGAGGTGCTGGACTGTGTCCAAAGAAGGGCATCAAAGTTGGTGAAGGGTCTGGAGAGCAGGTCTTATGAGGAGTGGCTGAGGGAATTGGGGTGGTTTAGTCTGGAGAAGAGGAGGCTGAGGGGAGACCTTATCACTCTCTACAACTACCTGAAAGGAGGTTGTAGCGAGGTGGGTGTTTGTCACTTCTCCCAAGTAACTAGTGATAGAATGAGAGGAAATGAATTCAAGCTGCACCAGGGCAGATTTAGACTGGATATTAGGAAAAATTTCTTTACGGAAAGAGTGGTCAGACATTGGAACAGGCTGCCCAGTGAGGTGGTGGAGTCACCACCCCTGGAGGTATTTAAAAGATGTGTATATGTGGCACTTCAGGGCATGGCTCAGGAGACATGGTATTGTTGGAATTAATGGTTGGACTTGATAATCCTAGAGGTCTTTTCCAACCTTAATGATTCTGTGATTCTAAATTATGCCATGCACAGTATATTAACTTGGGAGAGTTGACCAGGCTGGAAAGCAGCGATCACAGCTTGGGGACTGGCGGCGTTGGTCAGTAGGTGATAAGTGGTTGTATCACTTGTTCCCCGCCCCTCCCCCCCCAGGTTTCATTTCTCTCTCTCGTTATTTTTCCTTTTAATTATATTATAATTGTTATTATTAATTATTATTGTAATGTTTATAATAATAATTATTAGCATTACAATTATTACTATTTTATTTTAATTATGAAACTGTTCTCATCTGAACCCACAAGTTTTCTTGCTTTTGCTCTTCTGATTCTCTCCCACATCCCACTGGGGTGGGGGGAGTGAGCAAGCGGCTCTGTGGGGCTTATTTGCTGACTGGGACTAAACCATGAAAACATATAAATAATTATTAAAGTATAAAAAACTTAAGCATGTATATGTCCATAATTGGATACATTTACATGTGTTCATGTTTATATTGTGTTGATAATTACATGTCAAAATTAAATGTAGTAAGGATTTGTGGTTTTGCTATTTATGATTAAAATCATTTGAGAAATTAGTATATGCTAGAACGAAATCAGTTCTTGTATTTTTTTTTTGGACCTCAGTTGTGTGTTGTGAAAGTGGAGAGCGTTGTCTTTAGGCCAATATACAACGAGAAGAAATATTGGGTAATAATAAGGGTTCATCCATCAATGTAAACATTTTTCTCATAGAAATTGTCAGGTTGTACACAGCAGTTTTTTTATTTAAGTAGTAGACATATATTAGGAAATTGTTGTCTATATTCATACAAGTTAGGGAAAACTTATGTCAATCTTCTAACATAAACATATATTACAATGGTACCTAAACATCCTCGTTCAGGACTATGATTCTATTGTATGATCCGCTGTACAAATGTACACATAGAAAAGGCCTATTACTCCTCCTAACAAAAATTTATAATCTAATTATATGTGTATAAGGATTTACTTATCTTATAGTAGTTAATCATGAGAAAGTCCAGAGTAATTGTATTTTAATTATAAATTATTACTCAAAAGTGAAATATGAAATCCTGTCACTTCAAGATTATATTAATTTACCAAATAGTTTAAACCAGGGTAAAATATAAAAAACATTTTCAAAGGAGACTTTTAGCTGTTTAATCTGTCTATCAATTTTTCTCTCTCCATAAACCTGTTAAATAAAAACTCTACTTCAAGCTTGAAGCACCCACAAAATAATCAGTGGGAGCTGGAACCTAGTACTGGCTCCCACAGCAACAAGATTTGAAAGCAAACAAAACAAGCAGTTTTGCCATTGCTTCCCTAACTGAGAAAAACTAAACAAAACAAAAACCACCTTATTATACATAATCTTGTATCAGAATAAACTTGTTTGGAATTATATATACATACATATAATTCCACAGACATACTACAAATTTGAATAATTTGACGAGAAATAAATATGGTATTATCTGGTAATTTGATTTAGGAAATAGACATTTTATACATAATATTTAAATATAAAGTATACACTGTGTTAAAAGTGCCAAAAACATGAACAGTTAAATAGAAGTCTTGATGTTAAGTGATGATGGGAGTTAATATTACCTTATGGAGATAAAATAAAGTGAAAGGAAGAAATTGTGTTATATTAAAAATTGATAGAACAGAAAGGAATTCACATATATTCATAGGTAAGCCCAGAGGCAGCCATAGAGTTTATACACATTTTCATGCACACATCAGAAAGTTTTACACCACAGTATAACACATACATTTCTGGTGCCCACAGAATCATTGCTGGTGTTCAAAAATAATACAAAATTTTCACCCTAACCTTAGGCAGTGCTGAGCAATGCATGGCTACTCTGGAAAAAAACATAAATCAGAGATGAGGGAAACCATGGGGAAAAAGGAAAACAAAATAGTGGGAAATGATAAAAGATAGGTAGACAAAAATCTGAAGAATGGCTTTGAAGAAATTAATCAGAGAGAGATAAAGCCTTTGGGAAGGCTGCAGGCAGATGAATTGATAAAGATGTTTCTCCTCTGTACCTAGAACAGACTTGCAACAGTCAATTTTATTTGCGTGTAGTCCATATCTATTAGATTTTTTACACACTTAGTTAAAACGACCTTAATTTCTTTCCCTTCTCAGCTTACCCTTTCCTCCCATGACAAATTTTGGTAGACAGTAATACCACCTCTCCTCTTCTCTTAACAAAGGGTCTCTGTTTCCCTACAGATTCAATAAGTTGTTCTCTATACTCATTCTGAATTTCAAATCTTTTGCGAATATAAATCAAGATTGTGCTCAGCATTTCAGACATGTCTCACCAGAAAAAGAAGACTGAAAATTCAGAGGAGATTGTGACCTATGCAAGATATTGTACTTACTCACTTAAACATAACTTTCTGAATGGAGTTTAAAATTTTTTAAAAGGAAACTGAACCATTGCAGAGCTTTGGTATATATACCAACGTTGAATCAACAGATATAGTGGCTACTGCAATTGCAGACATAGTTACCTAAGAGAGTGGACTTGATTCACCACAGGTTACACGCATGTAGAAGCCCAGAAACACTGATGAATGATTGCTGCCATAATATGTCCTGTAATATTAAGATAAAGCTATTGTCATGAACAATAATGCACAGGATGAACTAAGATTATAAAAACAAATTTAATCTTGGTAATTCATGTCTTTGAGTTCTTGACTGCAATTTGCCGATTTTTCAATAGGCAAACAGAAATATACATTGTGTTGGTGGTCAGTAGATAAAATGATGTCTCTGCCATTACAAGTGAAAGCCCCAAAATATGGGCACAGTATGTAGTTAGGAATTAGTCTCCAAAGACAAAGCTTATATCACCTTGTCAAACTAGCAGTGGTTTTTCTGAAGGGTGAGGTTCCATGATCACCAAGAATACGTTCTTCTTCAAAAGTACAATACTTAAAATCGAAGCATAGATATTCTAGAAGACAAAATTTCTCAGACTGCAGCTGCTCGAACTCATGAAGAGAGAAGTAATATAAAACATGCAAAGTTTCTTACTGCTATCGGTTTTTGTCTCTGAGAAGATGTGCTCATGAGTTTAAAGAACTGCTGCTCTAGACTACTGGCAGGCAGGGTGGAAAATAAGGAAGAAAAAGGAAACCAAGGGCTCAAATACTACTTCCTACAGGTGAAACAACACAGCTTATAGCAAAGACTGGTAACACTTATGATGTGAGAAAAAAGGATAATTGTCCATGACACAAACCTAATTGTTTCTCAGTCTGGATATTTTTTTTTCTTAGTTTTAGGCTATCATAAAGAGAAAAAAAGCTAGAGGAAAGGACTTGAAAAGTACAGTTTGTTAGAATTCATGAGTTATGATATTGTTCACCTTTGCTTCATATTTTATGAGCTAAAAATAGGACCAAGAATCAATACTCTATGAGAGGAAACTCTCTTTATGTTAAAAGAATATTCAGAGGGTATAGAAAACTTCTAGGATTTTTTTTTTTCAAAATTTTTGTGTGTTTGCAATTTACTGGCTCATTTTTATGGAATTAATATTGGCTTTCTAGTAGGCTATAGAATCTGTTAAATTACCACTATTTAGCACCAAATGGGAATTTTAATATATTTATATTAGGTTTGTTCAATTAATGGCAAACCTGTGACATTAATCACAGAGAGTATGTTAGTAGTGCAAGGACTAAATAATGACTTTTCACTGTGATCAAGACAGAAGTTTTTCTCAAATAAATCCTAGAAAATTTGTGTCCTGAAAGTGGTTTCAAATATGCTTGTGAAAGTGATGCATGGAATTATAAATTAGATCATAATAACACCAAAATGTTTGAAGAGTTGCTGCAGTTCAGCTTCTAGGATTAGTAAACTCTAGGGTGTATTGGGTGTCCATGGCAAAGTGATGGCAATGGAGAGCTGCAGGGCAGCTTCTGGTGAAGGGAGGCCAGGGGCTGCCCATGCTGGACGCAGCCCATTCCAGCTGGTTCCTTCAGCTGCAGGCCATGGATGAGACCACAGTGGAGCAGGTATTTCCCTGCAGCCCATGGAGAGAACCACGCCAGAGCAGATACCCACACTGCAGCCTGCAGGGGACCCACAGAAGCGCAGATTTTTTCTGGAAGGACTGCAGCCTGTGGAGGGGACCCATGCTGGAGCAGGTGAAGTGTGAGGAGGAAGGAGTGGCAGAAAGGAGCTGTTACAGACAGGCTGTGACTGCTTGGGGTGCTGGGGTGACTGGGGAGGAGGTAAAGGAGTTGGGAATGAGGGGCTGAAGTTGAATTTGGGAAAAGGGGGTGAGGGAAAGTTTAATTTTCATTTTTTCTTTTGTTACTTACTGTCCAAATCTGGTTTAATTGGCATAAATTGAATTAATTTTTCCCTTGTCAAGTCTGTTTCACCTGTGATGTTAACTGATAACTAATCTCCCTGCCTTTATCTTGACCCATAAACTTTTAATTTCATTTTACTGTCTCCCCCTGTCCTGTTGAGGAGAGGGAGTGACAGAGCAGCTGGCTGGGCAGCTAGCAGCTGGTCAAGGTCAAGTCACCACAAAAGATATATTGACTATATAGTCATTGTCATAGGTAAATACGATTTATACAGTAAAAATGTTTAAAAGATGGAAGTAAAGGGTTTTTTTAACAACAGTTAAAGTTGTTCTAACAAAAATGATATTTCATTATTGTCCAAGAAATTATATCTGACCTTTAACTTATGAAAGATTTCCACTTGCTAGTTCATTTCTATTACTGTCCAGGAAAAAATTATTCCAACAGCAAAATGGCCTGAAAGTTTTGTTAGTATTTTCCCTTACTGCTACCTATATTCTTTGAAAACTCCATGATGTAGGAATTTCAAACTGTAATTAGGAATACAGAACATTGATTAAGTTTTATTACCTTATTCCCAGATTCAAGCAGAGATTAGGGATATGACAAAGGGAAGATAAGAGGAGATGGCACATAAAGGGTCTTACAACACCAAGATGTTCTACACAGTTCAGATTCTGTTTTTATGGGTAACTTTGCACAAATCACTGCTTTTCTCTATACATCATCTGGCCCACTTTATAAAATTGTTTTGTGAAATGCTTTGAAATAAAGGGAGAGAAATGTATAGCTACAGCATGAATTTTACATGTCATTATGTCTCATAAAATTTTGTATAATCTTATCTTTAATCATCAACAAAATCTTTTCAGGTAACTAATTTGAATAATAACATGAACCAACATTTTCAGGGATTATAGCTGTTGAACTGCTGAGTTTGAAGATTTTTTATAAAAATAATAAAAAAGACCAAAAAGTCAACCATTTCCAGTCCCTTGAAATAGGAAGATATGATTCAAATAAGCCTTAAATATAATAGTAATACTGAAAACAAACAAGAAAGAGACTGCTTGTGCGATCAAAGTACTGGAATATGTTCAACAACTGAAGAAACACCATGAAATTTGGTGTAACCAAAGTACTAAAGGCTAAGCTAAATAAGAAGCTCAGTGAACCAGCTGTATGAAGTCAAAAAATAAACATGGTCATTATACCAGCTCTGTAGTTCCAAAGTTTTATGTTAAAAAAAAAAACCTGTATAAAAGGCCCAGGAGTATTCTAGGGAGTTCAGACATTTGAACCATTTCTCCTGAGACTTGTCCAGGGCAAACACATTGTAAGAGAGTGGGTATATAAAACTCCATAGCCTCCTGTTATCAGTTTTTATTGATCCCTCTCAACAATCCCTGAAAAACCTCAACCATAGACACTAGCATATGGAGTTAAAATGGATTTATAAAGAATATCCCAATGGAAAATATTCAGTTACAATTAAATGTTCTGTATTTCATATAGCTTTTCACTGACCTTCAGCCTTTGAAGAGTGTATTATATATCTACAGATGGAATTACATCAAAACACTCATGTTATCCAGATTTTTCAATTATATTCAAGTGTTTCTTTGTTTTAACATGATATTTATATATTTACCTGTAATTATATGCATGCTAAAACTCTTTAATTTATTATCAAGACATAAGGCATTATAAAATCTTCTAAATAGGTGAGAGCAGTTTAAGGCCAGAAAATACACAGTACAATAAACATTAAGGTGCATTTTCAGGAAAGAATTTTGTGTTAGTACTGTTAAGCACAGGAATCTGAGCAAAAAATTTTTTGCTTAATATTCACATTATAATATTCCTGAGATTACAGAATATGTTTTTGGATGAAGTCCTTTACAAATCAGTCTGTAAGAATTTAATCAGCAGTATTATAAGTACAGGTTAAGCATGACTGTAAAGTCTGAAAACATTTACATTTCATAAGAAGACTGAACAGTCACCTGAAAACACTAGATGTATGTGACTCAACTATAAAAGTACTAAAAAACTGAAAATGCAGATAACATAGCTGGGCAATCATCTGTCACCACTATGATCGAACAGTGGGAAATACATGTTGGCTGCACACAGGAAAAAAGACATCTATGTAACATACAGACATTTTACATGTAAGAAGTGTGTTGGCCAAACACATCCTATTTTTGCTGTGCCAGAACCCTTTGCACAAGAATTGTCAGTTGGGGTCCACTGAGACACTGCCCACACCGTTTGCCAAGGCATGAAGGCAGTATGTGTTTAACTGTTCCTTAGAACCTTGTCAGCACAGAGCCCTCATTGTATAGGACTCCGATGTATAACAAAAGAGTGTAACTGTATGTCTGAAGTCAGCTATTTTAATAAAAAGAAGTCTTTTGGATTTTCCTACAAACTAAGAAAGATGTTTCATTAAGGGTTAGCTTTTAAGAATCTTAGGTAATTATTTTTAAGCTAATGCTGAGAACAGGCACAGATACCTCAGAGGCTCTACTGCATGAATGATCCAATATCAGCAGATACCGATTCACATAATTTTTTGACCCATCTGTTTGAATCTCTGTTTTGTTTAAAAATGCTTCAAGTGGGTCTAGTTTGACCTGTCATGGTGAAAAAAGAGGCTTTTTTGATAGCTTTTTAATTAGAGAGAAAGCTCTTTCCATTAAGGATAAAATTCAAGAAATTCATAGCTGACAACATCCTAATTTAAAATATTTCCTGTGATTAAAAACTAATGTGCTGGTTTTGGCTGGGATAGAGTTAATTTGCTTCATAGTAGCTGGTATAGGGCTATGTTTTGGATTTGTGCTGGAAACAGTGTTGATGACATGGGGATGTTTTAGTTAAAGTTGGGAAGCGACACGGCTGGGACAGCTGACCCCAGCTGACCAAATGGATATTCCATACCATATAACATCATGCTCAGCATATAAAGCTGGGGGAGGAAGAAGGAAAGGGGAGGTATGTTTGGAGTTATGGCATTTGTCTTCCCAAGTAACTACTACGTGTGATGGAGCCCTGCTTTCCTGGAGATGGCTGAACACCTGCCTGCTGGTGGGAAGGAGTGAATGAATTCCTTCTTTTGCTTTCCTTGTGTGTGCAGTTTTTATTTTATTTATTGAACTGTTCTTATCTCAACCCACGAGTTTTCTCACTTGCACTCTTCTGATTCTCTCCCCCATCCCACCAGGGGTGAGTGAGCGAGCGGCTGCGTGGGCCTTAGTTGCTGACTGGGGTTAAACCACAACAACGTATTTGCAAATGAAGTGAAAGCATTTTCATGTTTCAGAAATGCTTTGATTCATGACTTATTACTTACAACTTCCTTTAAACTTCTTGTTTTGCTGTCAGAAGAAGATCTTGAGTTATTTTTAGGTCTTGGCAAAACTCTTGCTAAGAAAACAGAGCCATATCATAATCACAATGAGAACAAACTAAATTTGCCCAGAATGAAGCAAATTAAGTTATCTGTGTAAATAGTGTTAGAGGTATTTTCTCTCACTTTATTTTTTCCTGATTTAAGTTTAGCTATAATGTAATTGTTAGAAACAGTTGCTTATTTATAATTAAAATGGAATTATCCTGACCTTATTTTGAGTATTTTTATATGATATGAAATCACAAGAGATTTAATTAGACTACCATATTTATTTTTGTTTGATGAGTTAGTGATTTCTGTAAATGTAACACATGTAAACTATATTAATTTAATCATGCAATAGGAATAAAAAAATATGTTGCTACTGATTAAATGATTACGTATCCTGCAGACTCAGCACCAGGAAAAACTATGTGAGCAATTACAGGAAAATCACTTGATTGAAGTAAATAAGGAGGAAAAAAGAAAAAAAAAATGGTAAAGCAGGAGCTGGAAAAAGTGGTAAAGCAACCCTAAAGGTAATTTTACAATGGTTTAGGATTATTTCAGTGTGAGTAAAAACACATACTTTCAAGAAACACAACTGACTGAAATAAAAATATTGGTTGATTTTAATAATGCAACCTTCATGGACTACTCATTGCACTTCTCCCGGCATCAGTGATCCTAAAAAGCCATCCTATTCTATTTGTATCTTCTTCAGTTGACTGTTTTCCTAAATATTTACTTTTGTGCGGTTGGAAAAAATGGGAACGTTGCCATTTTCATAAGATTACAGTGCATGTAATCTCTCACAACAAACTTTTTTAGGAACCATATTGGGGTTCTCCTTCTTCTGAATAATGAGTGACTCTTAGATGAACAACATAGGAAAGCACTGACATGAGCACTCGGCATCTACTAGAATTCTATTTTCAGGGCAATGAAGAGAGGTTTTACAAGGGTATAACAAGGGAAGAGTTGTTTAGCAAATAATAAAACGACTATAAGAAACTTTAACTTAATGAAATATAGATAGAAATAAACTATATACAAGATGTAAGACAATGTTTCAGGAAAGGATGTGAAAAATACTTGATAGCTATAATCTGATTTTTAAAGAAGAGAAATTGTTATTTCATGTTAGGTTGTTGGATCTCAGTTGTAAAATCTTAATGTGAAGAAATCAATTAGAAATGAAAAGGTCAAACAATCTCTTCTTTAAGTTGCATTTTGAAAAAAAACAATGCTAAACCCCCACGCTTTATATGCATTTATATTAAATTACAAATTCAGCAAACCATTTAAGCACGTAATTAGTTATAGGCAAGTGGTTAACTACTGTTGACTTCAAGTTAAGCTCACGCTTAATTGCTTCACTTAATCAGTCTTTCGAAGAAGATGTTTAATAAGTGTTGGATTTTTTTAGAAAACAGGATAAAATCTTCCTAGCCTTGTGTTTTTCTTGGTTTTAGTTACATATATACCTGGTCTCATTATGTATTTCAGTACCTATCTTATAGTCTTTGATGTGTTTATCTGCTCAACTAACCTTTCACTTTACAGGTAGGAAATGAAGTACAGAGAAGACCTCAATATGCCTACACTGATAGTTCAGTCAGATTTGAGGTAGATGCAGTCTGGTCGATGTAGCTGGAAATTCAGAGCAGCATACTCTACTGCTGCTGAAGGCACAGGATCCCAGACAGGCTTGTGTAAACTTCTCCAGAAAATAAATTTCACTTTAGGGATGTAATAATTCAGGAGATAAAATTTATATACATATGTACTTATATTGTTCATGTACATATTTACATAAATACAATGTATATATAGGTGTATATTTATTTATTCAAATAATTATATATATCTATACTTATATACATACATATACAAAACTGAAAATGAGTAAAAAATTATACAGTGTAATGTTTCTGAGGCCAAAGAACAGCCCAAGCAATTGATTTATTAAAGACTGGAGTCGTTAAAGCACATGATAATATCACATATATATTGAAGGACTGATACAGTAACACCCTGGGGTTTTTCTTTCTATAATAGCCCTTCTTTCTATAATAAGATGAAATGTAGATGGATTTTTTTAAGTCATCATTTATTTATGAGATAGCTTAAGTCTAATGCAAAACTACTTAAGAAACCCAAATGTCTCATCTAAATTTCCAAATGAGTACCAAGTATTATTAGAGCATTAGTCTTCCAAATGCAGACATAATTGGCAAAAGAAAAGGAAACTGAAATCGCAGACAACCTACATCTACCCCTTCTTTCTCTCTGAACAAGGAAACTGTCTGGTTTAAACATGCAATCTCTTTCTTTGTTTCTATATGCCTGTGTTGTGGGCCATAGGAAGCCTCTGCAGAAACGAGCTCCACACCATTAACTAATTAATCTTAACAGTTGCCAGGTAAAGTAAATTGGTTTTATTATTGCCCATTTTCCAGATGAGAAATAGATATGTTTAAGGTGATGCAGTGAGACAATGGTAAAGGAGAGGGAAGTACTCATGTTTTGTGTTCAGAGTTCAGACAGTCTCTGCAGTAACCTGATCTATTTTAGACATCAATGCAATTTCGACATCCATAATGCCATGCGGTCTCAGTCTGGACTGAGCTATCACATCAGCAAAAGCAATGTTGTAGTTGTAGAGAGAGGGTGTGAAAACTCAGGCAGTCTACACTCCCATACACACCCATTACTGTCTTTCAAACAGTTCTTAGGACAAACCCTAAAGGCACCATGACCAATCTGATTCAAAATGTCACTAGATACCATAAATTCCACCTGTTATCCCTCTTACCTTTTCCCTTGCTCTTCTATAGGAGACAATTTCTATTTCTTCTGAATCTGGCTTTTCACATGCTTTAGCTGTTTCTTTAGAGCAGTCTTAGAGCTGTACTTACTGCTAGATTAACTTTGCAATAAAGTTGGCTTTTGACATCATAAAAATTTGGTGATGGTGTCTGCACAGCCGGTATGTCTCACAGATTGCCAGGACCATCTTTATGGCATACTTCACGCTTCAAACGACACAGCTGAGCCTGAGGCCCAGTCTGGGGCTAACGAATAGGAGGCACACCTCTTTCTGTAGAAGTTTGAGAAATTCTAGGAAGAAGGGTTGGCTGAAGAGTAAGGTTCCAGGAAGATATTTAGAACTAAAGCAAAAGGTCACCATTCATTCACACTGGCACGCCCAGGAGGCAGAGCAGCGCATTGCTGGCATGGAGACTGTGCTGAAAAACACTCAAGGCACTGCTATGGGAGCTAGTTCACTACAGGTGAAGAATGATGAGATTATAGAAAAAAAGGGACTGAAAATCAGCTTGTCCAACTGTGTGCTCAAAGAGGAGCTAACTACAAATTTAGATTATGCTGTTCTAGAACCTTCATCCAGGTGAAGGGCTTGGTTGCGGCGGGGTCTTTGCCCATGGCCTGTCTCTTTTTACCCACAATCTGTGAAGTGGCCCACTTCTACCTGGCTGGTGGAAGGAAGGACTGAGTTTCTGGAGAGGTAACCAGTATGTCAGGACCTATGGAGAGGCAAACTTCAGTCTTGGAAAGTGTTGTAGCAAGAGGAGAGCCTGATCATGGAGGCACAATGAGCAGCTGCGTGAATATGTTTTCCTTGTTGAGAGAGAGAAAGAAATAATTGCAGCTGACCTATCTTTTTCTAGAATGGAGTCCTTATGAGGAAACAGCAAATGGAAATGGAGGAAAAGCTGTCAGTGGATGCCTGGGATATGGTAGTTGGTATGGTTAAGCTATAATTTACCCTATAATGTGTGAGTGGTAGATGCAGTTTTTGGAATCAGGATGTGCAGCACTAGCTAACCTTGCCTCCTTTGCAATGGGATGCAAAATAAGCTTGGGATATGCCAAAGAAACAGAAAGATGTGTTTCTGCTTTTAGTACTATTTAACTGGTAATACACTTTCCTGTCCATAAATAGTATCCCTACTTTTTTCTGTGGCAGAATGTGTAGACTGACAGGTGTGATGGAGTGAGAATATACACAGAATTATGAAAAGGCTTTCAATGTATCGACTTGTGCCTGACTTTGAGCAAGCGTGTGTAGACCTCTGGATAAATTACTGAGGAGCAGAGTGACTCCAGCTAAAGCCAAAAGCTGTAGAAGTGTTTTCCAAGGCAAAGAAATGGATGTTAGAAGGGGGCAGATAAATTTAACTAAATGAACATGTCTATTTTGGAAGAGACATTCAGCCTCAAGTTGAATGTGTTTGGTATAAATCATGGTTTCACACTATATACTATTGCAAAAACATTTTGCTGTTACAGTCTGTTCAGCTCTCATAGCTCTACAAAGTTGGCAAGATAGTGCATCCTTTGCTGTGTGATATCCTGAGTAGCTCGGCAGCTCCAGTTGGTTTCCACAGTGAATTTCCTATGTTAATAAAGATTTATGTTGAAAGAGTTCCTGTAATAAAAAGCGCTAATGATCAAAGCTAAATTCACAAAATAATAGAATCATGGAAAATTTAGGTTGGAAGGGACATATGGCCCCCTGCTTAGAGGATAGCTAACTAGAGCAGGTTGCTCAGGGCTGTGTCCAGTCAAGTTTCAGACACTGCCAAAGACTGAGATTCCACAAACTCTCAAGGCAATCAGTTTCAGAGTTTGGGCACCCTCATGGTACAGTTTTCCCATCTATCTAGTTGTCATTTCTCATGTTCCAACTTGTGTCCATTGTATCCTACCCTATCACTGCATGCTTCTGGTAAGATTCTGGCTCCATCCGCTCAGGTAGTTGCAGATAGAAACAAGGACTTTGCCGAGCCTTCTCTTGTTAAGGTGAAACAAACCTTGTCTTTTCAGCCCTTCCTCATACATCATGTGCTCCAGCTCCTTGACCATCTCGATCGCTCTCCACTTCACTTGCTTTAATATGCTAATATCTTTCTTGAAATGAGGAGTCCAAAGCCAGACATAGCACTTCAGATACACTCTCACAAGTGCCAAAGAGCAGGGGGAGGGATTACTCCCCTGGACCCACTGACTACATTCTTACTAACAGAACTCAGGATGCATTTGACCTTCTTGCTGCTGAATAGCATTCAGCTTGATGCCCACCAGGACCCTAAAATGTTTAATTTTTTCGAAGTTTCTTTTCAGCCAGCCCTTACTGTTCCATGGGGTAGCTCCTGGCTCTTGCTTCTACTGAACTTCATGAGGTTCTGTTAATGCATTTCTCCAGCTTGTCTAAGTCCTTCTGAACGGCAGCCCTGCCCTCCAGTGTATTTACCACCTCTCCTGCTTTGGTACCATGAACAAACTTGCTGAGAATGCATTCTGTCCCACCATCCAGGCCATTTATGTAGACATTGAACAGTATCGGTCCCAGAACTGATCCCTGAAGGATGCCACTTGCTACGTGCCACCAGATAAACTTTGCACCACTAATCACAGCTCTTTCTGTTTGGCAGTCAAACTAGTTTTCAGTCTACCTTATTATCCATTTATTCAGCAGGTATCTCACCAGTTTGGTGACAAGGAAATTGTGAGTGGGTGTCAAAGGCCTTGTTAAAGTCACCATCTACTGCCCTCTCTTTGTCCGCAGCACCAGTGCTCACCTCATCATAGAAAGTTGGCCTGGCATGATTTGTGCATGCTACATCTGTGTTGGCTGCTCCCAATCACATTTTTGTCCTTCAAGTGTCTGAAAATGGCTTCCAGGAGGATTTATTCCATCACATGCCCAGTCACTGAGGTGAGGCAGACCAGCTTCCTTCTTGCCATTTTTGATGATGGGTGTGACATTTGGTTTTTTCTAGTCATCAGGAAACTCCTACAAAATTCATGACCTTTTGAAGAGGTTAGACAACAGCCTTGCAATGACATCAGCCAACTACATCAGCATCCTCAGATGCATCCCATCTGTTCGCACAGACTTGTGTATGCCTAATTGGCTAATCCTGTCTTTGGATAATGGAGTTGGTATTTCAACCTTTTTTCTCACTTCAAAGGGGAAAAAGATAAAGTAGACGTTCAAACATTATTAGAGAATAATGCAGCACACGCTTAGATATAATGTTAATTATAGTTTTTCTATCTCTTTGCCCAGTTAGGCCCAAATGCCACTGAAACAAACCTGACAACTTCTATCAGAAGATTGTGGTATTTCAAGGCTTTTGAAAATAGATACGAAGCAGCTTTTAAGACTTCAATGTACATATTCTGTGAAACTCAAGGCGGTGAAGAGATTTGCCAGTGAACGTATACAACTCAAAAAAGACGGTAAAAAGAGTTGAAGAATCTAGGATACTCACATATGTTGATAATAACCACTGTGATTAACAACCATCATGCACTCAAATAAATAAGAATTAGTCCTGGCTGGAATTAATAACGAAAAGCCAGCAAAACTTAGATGGCAAGTTTGTGCTTGAAAGAGTGTTTATATTAAAAGAATGAAGTTTGGATAAATTTATATGTGCACAGTCGATAAACCACAGTTTCAGAATATATTTTAAGCAAAATACATTTTACATACCTTATTTTTCTTGTTAACAGCATTACTTATTTTCATAACTTCAGTTCTCCATCCAATTTGTACTTTAAACTTGCTAGGTTCTCCTTCTTAGTTCAGCTCCTAATTTATGATCATCATGTTTTGTTCAGATTCTGCTTTTGCAAAGCAAATTATGTTATCTTCATATAACACTTGTATTTTAGAAATAAGAAAAAATTTATTACGACTAAATATAATATCATTTCTCTCCACAAGAATGTTTCAGCATTCATCTTAAGGATGTAACTTTGAACTTCTCTTTCACAAAGACAGTACAGCTCAGTAAAGGAACATGACATTAATTACAATAAGAATATTATATAAAAGGAACAAACCATAGTACAAAAACACAAGGTAAGATTACAGATTAAACTACTGTAAAAATAACATAAACAGCAATATTAAACAATTATAATAAATGTTAACCAGTTCATTCACAGGCTATTCATGACTGTTAAGGATTTTGGTTTCTTTTTTGTTTTTAATATAAGCAATCAGAAGTAGCCAAGTGCAGTCATGTGTTAACCTTCCAAATGTTTATTATAAAAATGAAAAAAATCTGGTTTTGTGTCTGTCATCTTGATAAGACAGAACTAAAATAGTAAAAAACTTCGAGGAAATATCCAAGTTATTTTAGGACATTTGGAGTTTGTCAGATACAGTTGTGATTCTGAAAATAAATAGGTCTGAGTAAAGCAAGAGGCATCCTACTCATAAAGCTACAGCTTTATAAATACGTGCATATTGCACACACACATATAGAAAGAATTTCAGAAACTGGATCCAAATTGTGGGTAAGATAACCATTATTTTTTCATAATCATGTGATACAAATAAAAACACTCAGAAAAAAACTATGTAATGTTATATGTTTTTTATTTTATTTTCCATGTAATGGTTTAGTATTTAGTTCATTAGAACAATTAACATCAGGATTCTGACAAACTCAAAAGTACTTCTGCCTTTAAGTTAAAAATAAAATTTTAAAAAACTCACAACTCTGAAGAACCCTTTGGTGAGCCCATACCCCAAATGAAGTACTTTTATGCCAACATTAAGAGCCTTTGTTAATTTGTTTCTGGTAGGCAGAACTGTAGTGCTTACTCTACATTATATACTGTAGTGGAGCAGATGCAAAGATGTGCCCACATCACATAACCAGAAGTGATGAATTTGATATAGTCCTGTTTGCCCTTCCTTTCATTGCTTTTTCTTCTGAATCATCACAGATAATCTTTTATTCTGTCCTTAATTTTCTGATGACACTCCATAACTAGCTTTATGAATCTTTGATTCATGCAATCCTTCATCTTTCTAATGTGGCTGGGGGAACCACCATTTTTTACAGGAATCATAAGCTAACAAATCATGCCCAGAAGTCATATGGATCTTTAATTATTGTGTGATTAACACTGAAAATTAGTTGGCTCTAATAAAATCTTTTGGGCAAATATAACTCTGAATCCTTTTAAAATACAACAACCAATACTGTTTATCATTTCATCAATGCTGAAACATCTGGGCAAGTGTCATCCACCTTGGTATTGGTGTGCTGTATTTTCCACCACTTAATTGAATGGAAAGCTCAAAAGTTGTTAAACTGATTGAGGAAGCAAACACCTGGAAAGAAAAAAAAAAAGAGATAATAAACTGTCATTTATTGGCAATGCACACATTGCTTTCAGCACACTGACAAGTGTGCCAATAGCAAAATATTTACACCTTGAATAAGTTCAGTAAAATACTATTCCTAAACTATGTATTTTAGTCTTATTAGGAAATACTTTAATCACTTATTTTAATAAGCCTTTTAGTTTATACTTCTCACATAAGTACCAACACATGTGTTAGTTGTCTAAGATTTATATCTGTTGGAGACCTAGGCAGTAAACTGAGCCGAAATGTTCTGAACAGCTATTCAGCTGACCAAGTGTCTACTTAAGAATGAGAAAAAGTGGTCTAATTTCCATTAAACGTTTGGTCTTTTCACAGGGGCACAAGCACATTTCCCATATGTTCCCATATGTTGATAATTACAGGTACACCCCAAAATTAAGAGATGAATTTAGAGATTAATCCCACCCGCAAGAACTCAAAAGATTCTAAAAGTATTTGAATTATTTATTTTTTCAGGCACCATGGCCTTTTTCTTGCAATTATTTATCCTGCATACTTATCTCCTTCAGAACTCGCCCACATTCACCTTTATTCTTCAGTGCCCATTTCAAATAACAAACTGTGAACTGCCAAAATCTAAATCTTTGTCAAAACATTTTTTCTGTTTTCATAGTTGTGATGAAATGCTCAGCAAAGATGTTTTGCAAGTCCCTTAAGCAATCCTTGTGTAAGACCAAGGATGTAATTTACCGCAACTTTATCAAAGCTTTCAACACTGCCTCCCACAATATCTGAGTTAAGTCATTATGGTCTGGATAGATGTACAGCTAGATGGGTGAAAACTGGTTGAATTTTGGGGCTAATAGGGTAGTTAGTGGAGGCCAGTAACCGGTGTAGTACCACAGGCACTTGTACTGGGACCTCTCCTCTTTACTATCTTAATTGACAACCCAGACAAGCCAATAGAGTGCACTCTTATCAAGTTTCTAGATGACACCAAATAGGGGGTGGGAATTGAGAGCAGGGCTGCTATTCGGTGGAATCTAGACATGCTGAAGGAATGGACAGACATGAACTTCATGGTATTCTACAAGGACAAAGGACAAGTCCTGCACCTAGCATGGAAGAACCCCTTGCACTGATAGAGGCTGGGGATGGGTTTCCTGAGGAGCAGCTCTGCTGGAAATGACCTGCCACTTTTGCCAAGTTGAACATGAGCCAGCACTGTGTCCAGGCAGCAAAAAAGGCCAACAGCATCCTGGGCTGTACTTGCAGGAGCACAGTGAATAGACTCAGGGAAACTATTATCCCCATTTACTCAGCGCTCATGAGACCACAACTGTGCCTAGTTCTGGGTTCCCCAGTAGAAAAAAGTACAAAGATAAACTGAAACAAGATGGCCAGTGTCAGACCTGGAGCTTTTGCCCTGTGAGGAGAGGATGAGAGACCCAGGCTTTTACACCCGGAGAAGAGATGGCTTTGGAGGTACCTCACAGCAGTCTTTCAGTAACTACAGGAAGGTTATTAAGATAGAGTCAGACTTTTTGCAATAGTGCATGGTGAGAGGATGAAAGGCAACAGACATCACTTAGAACAAGGCAGCTTTAGAATAGAGAATCTTCATGAGGAGAATCAAGTACTGGAAAAGGTTGTATTAAGCTGGGCAAAGCCCTGCACTTGTTCTGACCTCATAGCTGAGCCTGTTTTGAGCACTAGGTTGGACCAGAGATCTTCTGAGGTACTTTCCAAGTTAATTTTCCTATAACCTTATCATTCAATGATTCTGTATCATTCCGTTTTGTGAAAGACACAGTCTTCTTGTGGTTGTCAGATATACTAGCGTAAATTCACATTTGTCAGCACATATTGCAGTTCTTTTCTGTGCTTAAGATAACAAAACGATAGCACCATGTGGTTTCCATTAGAAAGTGCTGACTTTTTAATAGAGCAAAACAAGGATGACTTGTACAGTACAGCTTCCTGTCACATTTACAAGGATTGCCTGTACAGGAGGCTATTCTCAGGTACTGGCTGTTTGTAAATGTAAAACACAGTTACTTAAGTGTCTGTTTAAATTAAGTCCATATGCTGAGATACCAGGTCCCTGAGGTCCAGAACGTATGGACACCTACTGTCATTCCCAACACTGACAGACATTCCACATGTAATGTTATTAAATTTCGATGTCTAGCCCTAAAAAAGATGGTTTGTGGGCTGCAATCAAGTCAAAGATGTTATAGTATTACTGAATCCACCCTCTGTGGTACGGAGGACCCCAAAATAGCTTACATTACCCAGACTCTCTTGGTATACAGAAATTACTGTTTTGGAAATAGGTGATAGATACAATAGATATAATTTTGATTGTAGTAGAACCAACATCTAGATCATAAATTTTCCTGATAACTGTTTTTCTGCCAGTCATACAACATTCTGGATTGCAAGGAGGAGAACTAACAAAGCGATACGAGAATGATGACTTCATCTTGTGAAAGCTTCTCTCCATAAAAATGTTCTCCTTTGCATGCACTGGTTTTCAGAGACAGCACACACTTGAAGAAAAAACAAGAAACACAATAGAAACTGCCCAGTCGATGTTGTCCTTCCACAGCTCCCTTAGATGTTTAACCAAAAAATATTATTTTACTAACAAATGAGGTTATAGTTGTTTTTGGTATCAGAAAACCCAAATTGCAATGAGGAGTCTAGAAGGACTACCAAATCCTGTCTCAAACGTAATCATATACTACAGGCAAAAAGTCCTGGGGCACAAATGGCTGCATATGTCATTGGGTGGAAAGATGCATACCCTCAACAGAAGGAATTAAATCTGGTAGCCTGTACAAAATGGCATAGCACTTAGAAAAAAAAAAATACTTGTCCAGCATGCTTCAATTACTTTTCAGGATATGTTTACTTTAGGTGGGTTATGGCCTTACAAGAAATGATATGAAATATTTTTGTTGAGATGAGGATATCCTACAATTAGACTGCATATAATGCACATCTATTATGATGCAGGCTACTGAGAAACTTCTTCTGACTCATGTAAGATTCTAAAAATTCCAGAGCAGAAGTGGTACAGATTTGACATTTTCAAAGTAGTCTTATGAAAAGCTATATATCCAGTGTAACAGGCCTTCTTGTTTCTTCTTTAGTTTTTTCTCAAAAGAAATATCAATCTGTTCTTTACCTGTCACTGCCATAAAAGGAATTTAATGCACTCATTGATAGAAAATTTGTCAGAAAGTTTTAAAAACAATTTTTACATGTATATGCCGTTATACATGCTATATGCAGCCTACACAAGAACAACATGCTTATCCTACATCACCTAGCTAAAGCTTAAGATACAAAGATGTGAAGGAAATAGTTAACTAATGAACAGAATCGATATATTTACTTATGTTCCTACATATTTTTACTTAACTAGCTAAAGAATAACGGGAAATTGAAAATGGAATAATTCAAGTTGCATTGAAGAGAAAAAGCCTAAGACATACTTGCAAGGTTATTAATTTTTATGAAAAAAGGAAGATCTGCCTACCCAACAGCAGCAACCTTAGACACTATTAACCTCTGTTTGACTTAAGTTTGTACAAATTTTTGACAGTTGTCTCCCTAGCACCATCTGGTGTCTGCCAACTTTTAACTTGTGAGAATGCACCAAACGCAAAATGAATTCAGCTCATGGCCTCATGGGACAGAAAAATTTACAGCAGGCACCTCTACAAAGGCTCAGAAGAATATTAGGCAGCCTGGAATGAGCATACATTATGTTTATGATTTTCACCAACCTATGTCAGTGAAACATTGAACAAACACATATTTGCTCATGTCTCACATATTCCCTCTATTGGAATATGCAGGATGATAGGAGCATGGATGCCAGCGTTAGCTGGATTTTACATATGAAATATTTCCTTCTTCAGTCCAAAATTTACTTAGAAAATACGCTAACTACATTTCAGCTAAATGGTACTTTAACCACCTTCAGCTTACAGAGCATATAAAAAAAATCACATAATATACACTTTTCCAATAAAAACATATTGAAAAGGTACTCAGTATAGCCTTAAGAACTGGAATATTAATTTTTTTTTTACAATGCATAGCTGTCGACAGCAATACCAGGGCACAGATGTGCAGAAAATGATTCAACCTCCATATGCTGCCACTGTGTATACTATACCGTAATTCATAAATATGAAGAGTGAAAGTATCATTATTCAATGTCCCTGAAGAAAATGAGAGCCTATGCTTTTTTTAGT